>NC_080541.1:60461855-60763105 GCF_028640845.1 Ahaetulla prasina | reverse complement strand
AATGATTCGGCCTCTTTTACAGCGTTGACCCCAGGAGACTGAAAATGGTGGGAATACTTTGATACAGAACTTGGAACAGCTGTGTTAACTCTGTGGTTGTTGCAGCCTTTTTGTGGCCTTTAAGAGGAAATCGTTCCCTGTGCAAGCTCAGACTATATCTCGTTGGTCTATATTTTTGTTTAAAGCAGCAGCTTTCTCTTGAGGGTCTGGCCTATTAATTAATTAAGCAAAATATAAGGGTGTGGTTTTGTTTTTTGCAGGTGTGCCATGAATTAGCTAGAGTCAGAGTAATTTCATCTTAATTTGTCTATGCTTTTGCTTGATAAAAGGCATTGTTGGAATCGGCAGTTAGCGAACTCCTACTTTGTCGCTTCCCAAAAGATATTTCACTTAAAATACCAAAAGCTAAAGAGGCTGACCACAAATACTTCAGTTATAGGAAGTGTTAGCTTAGCTGGCAGATTGTGGATTTGCAGTTGTGCTGAAAAATTTTGCTAGTAGATCCAAACTGGAACAAGGAAAGGTAATGCTGCATTTTGCTTAGGGCAGGGGTCTCCAACCTTGGCAACTTTAAGACTTGTGGACTTCAACTCCCAGAATCCCTCAGCCAGCAAAGCTGGCTAAGGAATTCTGGGAGTTGAAGTCCACAAGTCTTAAAATTGCCAAGGTTGGAGACCCCTGCCTTAGGGGATAGACAATTTCCCCCTCAAAGGTCCAGAATTAAAAAGTTCCCCCTTAACATATTAAAAACATACCAGAATGGCTAATTAAGCACACCCCATGCTTATTATGGGATGTTATCTAAACTCAACATGTCAGATTACAGATTAACAGAATGACTGAGTTGGAAGAGACCTTCCTTGGAGGTCTTCTAGTCCCAATCCCCTGCTCAGGTAGGAAACCCAAACTATTTCAAACAAGTGGTTGTCCAGCTTTACTTAAAAACCTCCAGTGTTGGAGTACTCACAACTTCTAGAGGCAAATTTTATTAATTGTTCTGTCAGGTAATGTCTCCTTAGTTCTAGGTTGTTTTTTTCCTTGATTAGTTTTCCTCCATTGCTTTTTGTTCTTGCCTTCGGATGCTTTGGAGAATAGGTTGACCCTTTCTTCTTTGTGGCAGCCCCTTAGATATTGAAATACTGCTATCGTGTTCTTTTCATTAAACTAGAAACGCCCAATTTCTTCAACATTCATCACATGTTTTAGCCTCCAGTCCCCTGATCATCTTTGTTGCTCTTCTCTGTACTCTTTCTAGACCAGAGGTGTCAAACTCAAGGCCCAAGGGCTGAATCTGGCCTGCGGGGTGCTTAGATCTGACCCACGGGCCCGCCCTAGAAACAGCAAAGGACCAGCTTGCGATGCCTCTGCCAATGAAAACGGAGCTCAGGCGGCTGCATGTGGCCCGTCTGAGCTCCGTTTTCATGGGTAGACAGTTGCAGGAGGCTGTCGGACTTGGGAGCCAGTTTTCGCTGGCAGAGCGCTCGGGCCTCCAAAGGCACCCCTAACACGAGTGAAGTTGAGCTGGCCATGTCCACCCCAGTCCCCAAAGGTCAAACACAACCCTGATGCGGCCCTCAATAAAATCAAGTTTGATACCCCTGTTCTAGACTCTCAACATCTCTAATAAATCAGGAATAAATAATGAAATATAAGGAAATTCTGATGTTATATGTGATTTTATGATATAAAAACAATTTGTCTAACATTTATTTAAGCACTTATGATGTTACCTAGTTTGGGTAATGAAACGTCTGCAAGTAAACAAGCTCAGAAAGCATCAAACATGCTTCATTTATTTAAATTCATTCATGAAAGCATATACCATTGCAAAAGGGGTGTACTTAAAGATTTGTGAGGAATATGGAAATGGTTCAGGACGTAACTGGAAAAAGTGTTGGCCAGCTCCAAGGAGAAGGTCCAAAAATGTTCCCAGGATACTGCATGAACTTCATTAATCAACAGAAGGCAGAGTTGACTTAATAAAGCATAACAATCACAGACTTCCATATACATGAACTATGGGAAATTAAACTGCAGTATGCAGTTCTAGTTTTTTCCTTTGAGAAAGTCTGGACTCCTGGCAACTGTCTGGACTAGTCCCTGCACTTTTCAGAAGTGCTTGCCGTTGCCTCCTTCTTAGGACTGAGGGAACGTGACCAGCTTAAAGTTATCCAGCTGGCCTCATGCCTGAGGTGGGACTAAAACTCCCAGTTTTTAGCCTACTACGTTAATCAGTACACCAAACTGGCTGTGTTAGGGTATGTAGTGCACATTTCTAAATTTCAGTGGAGACACCCATCAGTAAAATGTTTTTTTTTTAAGGCATATTCTCTAGGTTTATATAAAACACTCAATAAGGACCAAATTTATATGAAATAAGTTCAGCCCAAACTGGAGTCACTATAGTCCAGAGTCACATTTTCTTGTTTAAAACCAGAGACAACAATATATATCTTTAAAGTTATATAATGAAGCCCTTGGCGCTGTACAGAGGTTTAATATAATCTTTAAAATAACCTTGTTCTCTCTCCAGGACTAAGTAAACATCAACTACATCAACACCAGTCCAGACTTCGACCTTCCTCCATCTATAAGAATCTGTGTATTTTTTCTTTCTCAACCTGATCCTTTCCAGATAGCTCAGTCTTTATGGCTGGGAATTTTTGGGAATGAAAGTCCCCATCCCTCTGGATGACATCAAATGAAGGAAGACAATGCAGAAATGCTGTTCATTTTCCAGGGAAAGTAGGTGGTGTATGGCTATGATTTGTAAAGAGAGATTGTCAAATAATAAATAATAACTGGTACTATCTCAGCCACTCTGTCATAGCCATCCTGCAGTAGTAACTGGAGAAAAGTTGTAGGGGGGAAAAGTGGCTAAATACAAAGTCTCCTGTGCTCTGCTGCTTGTGAAGAAGCAAGTGTTATGAATGAAGAATGCATTATGAAGAAGCAAGAGCACTTTGTGCTAGGATAGAATAACAGAGTTGGAAGGGACTTTGGAGGCCTTCTAGTCCAACCCCCTGCTCAGGCAGGAAACCCTATACCATTTCAGACAAATGGTTGTCCAATCTCTTCTTAAAAACTTCCAGTGTTAGAGAAATCACAACTTCTGGATACAAGCCTGAACCTTGCAGAAAGTAAGTTTAGTCATGGAAACCATTTCATCTTTCCCTATAAACTGTGGGAGGTGGAATCTCATGTGGCAGCAGTATGCCAGTCATGGATGAAACCAGGGGTGAAATCTAAAAATTTTCCCTACCAGTTCTGTGGGCATGGCTTAATTGGTGGGCGTGGCTTGGTGGTCAGATGAATAGGTGGGCATGGCCAATAACAATAAATAATAAAAATTATAAAGTATATAAAACAATAAGGGGTACCAAAAACCAACTTTCACACTTTATACACACACAACACAACACAACTGATTCTCACACACATAAAATGCCACATACAGCTTTGTGAGATTTTGTGTGTTTGTGTAGTTAGAGTGAAACACTACAGAAACACACCAAATCTCAGAAAGCTACACAAATATTTTATTATTTTATTTTATTTATATTTTTTAGATCAGGGGTCTCCGACCTTAGTAACTTTAAGGTTTGTGGACTTCAACTCCCAGAGTTCCTCAGCCAGCAAAGCAGGCAGATTCAGTTGCTCACTGAGGAGATGGATTTTAGGCAGGCAGATTCAGTTGCTAGCTGATGCAACTGATATAAAGCATGGCTTTGCCAGCCGGAAAGGAGCAGCAATAAGGTAAGTGAGGGAGGGGGTGACTAGGTGGGCATGGGTGGGGGCTGTTGTAAGAGATTGTTAAAAATGATTTTAAAAGCCTGTGATAATCAGGAAACTCATCTGGGATTGCCAGAAGAAAAAAAGATTTTAAAAGGCTCCTCTGACGATCCCAGCTGAAGTTCCCTCATCGCAGCCCAGAACCTCTTAAAATAATTGTTTTAACAAGCTCTTCGGCTGAAAAGCATGTAGAAAACATGTTTTTTAAGGTTCTGGTGATGAGGAACTCAGCTGGGATTGCCAGAGGAGCCTTTTAAAGCCTTTTTTTTAACAACCTCTTTGGCCAAAGTGGTTGTTAAAAAAAAAGAGTTTAAAGGGTTCTGACAATCCCAGCTGAGCCGCGGTATCATCAAAGACTTTTTTTTTACTTTTAAAGGCATGTTTTCGGCTGAAGAAAAATTGCTTTTAAAAGTAAAAAAAAACAAAAAAACCCTCTGATGATGCGCGGCTCAGTAGGAGCCAGGGATTTTTGCTACCGGTTCTCCGAACCACCAGCCGCTATTGCTACCGGATCGGGAGATTTCACCCCTGGATGAAACCAAATGGTAGGTAGATAGGTTGCATGTTAGCCAAGCATAGGCAGTCCTAATATATTTACATTTTTTCCTCTTTTCTGTACCCCTGCTTTCTTTCTACATCCTACATAGCAGGTTGCCAGGGATTAGACACACAGCTTTTACCAGAGCTCTGAGTTGCTTGCTTGCAGAGGCTTCTGAAATAAGACTGAGTGGACATGTGGCTTTAGACCTGTAAATTCCTATCTCGGCTTTGAAAATCTGGTTGGAGGGATTGTTCCTCAGGCTAAGTGGTAAAATTGTACAAATAAAGTACAGCTGTGTACAAAAGGATAATCAAATGCCTTCTTTTTCTTCTTCACTTAGGGATCAGTTTCTCTCCTGGATTACTTAGTGGTAAGGTATATGTAAGTAGGTAGAAACACCAATGCCCACTTCTTACTCCACAGAATACAAAAAGTTGAGAAAGACTATCTCCTTTGGTTTACTGCATCTCTAAGTGGCACTGTAGGGAGAATATGGTTGATTTAACTCAATCCCCACCTTTGTGCTGTTAAGAAAAATAAGGAATCAGATGAAAACATTGCTGTTCCTCCGTGATCAATCCTTAGATCATATGCAGAAATGCAAGGGGTATTGGTTAAGTTGTTGCTGGGACTGACATGAGAAACACCTGGCTTCAAGTCCACTCCTAACCATAGAAGCTCAGCCCAAATCTCACAAAGTTATGCATAAAAATGGGATGAGGGAATGCTGCATCTGTCTCATTGAGTTCCTGAATGAAAGGTGAGATATAAATCTAACAAAACAATCTCACAAGCAAGTGCTGGGTCATTAACTTTATATGTCTCTCCCTATAATCAAAATCCGTTGCACTGTCTTCAATGAAAAATTGATGGTATACAGTATTACCCTTCCAAAAAAACAACACCTGATATATAACATGTGGCTCAACACTTATGCTGTATTGTATTCTCAAATCTGAAGCTATCTTCTTCCCATTTCCCAATTTTGGGTGATCTCAGGATAAGTTATACATTTAACACAGAACCTAGTTGCTCATAAGTTACCTTCACAGAAGAAGAGAGACATAAATGATATACCTTATATATATTCAGAGGGGGAAGGAATTACCATTTTCTACTGCCCATTCGTTTTTCTTTATTTGAGTCTAGTGCCTTTCCTTTTTGTCATTCTGTTTAGGAGCCCTAGAGGAAACTGAGTGCATTTCCTCTTCCCCACAGCTGCTTTGTTTGCAGAGGAGCCCGATCAGGATTTGTGTTCCTGGCAGGAAGCTGTTTCAGCTGGAGGAGAAAGGGTGTGTTTGTGAAAACCAGAGCTCACAAAAGTGTCTCATTAGCTTTCTCATTTAGTGCATCACACCAGAGCCTCAGCTGCACTGTCAACAATGGCAACTAGAGAACTCAGTCTCAGGGCTCATCCCCTCGCCATCAGAAAAATAATGAGGCAGTTTGATCATAAATAAAAATGAAAAAGCCTAAAAGCAATACCCAAGTTCCATGTGTGATAATAAATCCACTCTCACTTGCTGCGCAATTCATAAAATCGTTCCCTTTCCCTCTTTCCCTCCCCCACCTTCCATGTTTGACAGCTGAGCCTGAATATACCTCCCCATTGTGTTCTGGCCCTGTGTTGCTCTGAGGCACGCAGCATAGAGGAAATGTAAAATAGCAACAGGCAGAAAATATAATGGCACAATGACAAGTCTGGCTAGTAGCATAGGAATTGTTTTTAGGTTATTTACAGAGCTTATGTTAGATCCATGTATATACCAATCATCCAACTAATTATGATCATTCTAAAATATGTTTTAACTCACTAAGCACTGAAATGCTTTTGGATTAACAAACTTACACAATCTAGTAAAACTTTTCAGATACTGAAAACATAACAAGGTTAACTTTTTTTAAAGAAATAGCATTTCAGCAAAGAGAATTAATTATGTAAATTGATACGTTGTGATTGATACTTTGGCCAGGATTTAAGAGATGTTTGTCCATTGGGAAATAAAATCAAATGACCCAACTAATGTTTTATATTTGTAATTTATGTAATTCAGTAATGCCCATGAATATACTGTATATTGCGCTGATGTGGTCAAGCCACAGTCAAAAATAAATTATACTATATGTATCTGTATACCTATAGATATGTATTTTACGTAAAAATGTCTCTGAACTCTTCCAAAATGTCATTTTGACACATCTTTTTTCATATCTGAACTCTTTGCTTTCCTTGCATCTCTTACTGACAAATATTACGTGACATGAAACTGGTAGTAGACCATTCACATACTGTTCTTTTACCTACTTACCTTGAGACTTCCATTTACTCATTTATATATTATATTTAAAAATTGCCCATCTCCCTCATAGATTGACTCTGGATCCTTGATTAATAGACATAAACATAAAAGCTGTATAAAATATTACATTAAAAGCAATTAAAATAGGAATAAAATAATTAAAGTTCAAGATTAAAAAGGTGGGAAATGGGCTTTAAGGCATTAGCCAGCTGATATAATGGGGCAAAGGCAGTTTTGCAAGTTATCAGACCCCATGCTATGTAGGGATTTAAAAGTCATAACTAACACCTTGAATTGGACCTGGAAGCAAATCAGCACCCAATGCAACTCGGGCAGCAGAGGTGTTACAGGCACTAACCTTGTCATACAAGAAATCTAGCAACAAAGGAGGTCTCCTTGGAGAACAATAATTAAGCTTGTTGAAAAGGGAAACTTAACCTTTATTCATTGGAGTTGCATAAAACATTTTTCTACTATTTTATGACAACTCTGGTTTTGGTGAAAACTTAAAATGTTAAAGAGCTCTAGGAATCTCTTCATGAGAGGTTCATCGATGAATGTTGAACCAAACAGCACATATGAATAACTTTAAATAATTACAAAGTGATGCATATATGGGTTTAAAGTCACATACATATATGCATACACACACTTACTTTTAGTTGTTTGCGACTAATTAGAAAAAATGTCTTTGGGTCAAAGGGAAGATGAAGATGTGTGGCAGCTGTGAAAAGCAAAATCCATGCTAGGTATCATTAGAAAGGGGATTGAAAATAAACCTAGATATTATTTGTCAACTCTTCAGAGTAGGTGAGATAAAAAAACCAAGCACAATAGGGATTAAGGGAATGTTGTTCATTGTTATAGGGTAGAATAACAGAATCTTAAAAGGCTGTTAAAGGTAGTCTCTACTCCATTTTATACCAAGCAAAATGAAGGTGAAATTTATTTGAGTTTCTTCCTCCTGTTCTCTTTTTCCAGGTTGAATAAACTTTTCTGAAACTACTTTTTGACCATGTTCATTTCTTGGAAAAAAATCATATAAATTTATGAAAGATGGAGCTGTTGAATTCTACTAGCCTTGAAAATTCAGTATTAATCTTCATCTTACGTAGAAAGTGCCTCCAAATATCAGTTTTAGGGAAGCAACAATGAAAAGGAGTTTGTCTCTACGTCTTCTTTCTCAGCAATTGAGAAATTGCTTTGGCCACTGAGAAAGTAAAAACTGGATGAAAATGGCCTTGGCCCGATCCAACAAGAATATGCATTCCTCTATCAGCATAGGCCTCTGAAGCTACATAGTACATTTTGACAAATAACTGACAAGCTTTTCAATGGAAATAGTTTCACCACTTTGGGATTGAATCTGGACTTGATTAATCTTGCAATATTAATATTCAGGGGACTGCTAACTTGACTTTTGTCTCTTCTCTGGTTTATTACAAACCGTAGCAAAGCTGGTGCAATCTTTCAAGAGATCAGTTTTGTCATGGACAAGAACTTTTTTCTCAGCCTGTATCCTGGCCCCTGGATTATAGACAGCTATCAACTTTTCCCTCTTTCTGTATACTTTATATAAATCCCCTGCTCCCCAAATTCTGCAACCATATCATATCAACATGATGATCACATCTGTTGCAGAAAATACCTGGTTGTAAAATAGTTGAAATGTTACTATTACATCTTTACAAGTTTCAAAGGCCTTTAAATTCAACACAGGAATGGGGGCAAAGTAACCAAGAAGCTTTTGAAGTTTTGTTCTTTTTGTTCTTATTTTTTATGGCCAAACCTCTTTCTATTGTTTTTTTGCATAGCAATTTTGAGACTATACAACTAGTCTCAAAAATAAGAATTTTTTTTATCCATTACCATGACTGCTCAGTGGATAGAATGATGTTCATTGTGTTTTTACTGTTTGACTTCTACTATTAATCGAGCAGTAGAAAAGAAAGTAGACATTGATTGGTTTTTGATGTTCTTTGCATGTTTTCTGTCAAGTGCATTATACTGTATTTTTGAGACAGCAAAAGTCAACCTGCTCACTGGTCATTTTCATGGTATTGTATGACGGACTATGTGACTATACCTTTAAGCTATAGTACTTAACCATTTTATTTATGGTACAGTGGCAAAGGCCACCCACATCATAGGCACAGGAAAGGACCCACACAGTGGCCGTAGCATAAACAGGACATGAGCAAGCAGGATATTATTGAATACTGCCAAGGGAATCAGAAGTTAAATAAAGTAATCCAATTCAAAGAATGTATCACAAAGAGAAGCACTTTGTTCCCACTCCAATTCCAAGAATGAAATGAGTTCTAAGGCTGAACATGGATAGCAGATTTGGTATTTATTTCATTTCCAATGCAAAAATGTCAAAAGAACAACACTGTTGAGAATTCTTTCCCGGCATAGCAAACAATCATAGAACTAATAAAATGATATTTGCTACTCACTAAAGTTTTTTTATGGTGCAATGCTATTTATGCCATTATAAACGTATCTTTACCTTGAGACATATTTTTCTCCTCAATGTTTTGAAAAAACCCAACAAAGCTCATATATTTTTAGTCCATTATTCTGACAAGAATTTATGTTTTCACTAATGCCAGCTTTATATGCTAGGCTTGCTATTTTTGCTTCCCTCTGTGACCCCTCCTTTGTTTGTGCTGTTATTACTGATAAGATTCTGTTTACCCCAAGGCTGGCTATTTCTGTGTTTTAAAAGTACTTTTGCCCTGCATTTATTTGTCTTCCTAATGTCTCCAAACTTTTTAGCTTTGTAATAATATCAGTGCTACAAAGTGTTATAGTGCTAAAAAAGAGGCCTGACCATCCTATTTTTCCATCCCTTAAAACGCTTTTTTCACACAGTACTCTGGGAAATGTGGTGATAATCAAAAAAGGAGCAACACTTAAAAATGAAAGATCCATTCACCTGCAATACAAACAGGAGGGGTTAGTGCCCTCTTTTGTTTTCAGTTCTTCACAAATTTAGACTGAACTTCCACTAGCTTGAGCATTCTATCCAGATTTAATTTATGACTATCCTTTGTTCTGCTTCAGTTATCTAAAGACAAATTAAAAATCTTAATGTTTTGCATTTACTATGCTCAAAATTTATTACCACACAGTTTATTTCTACCTTCTCCAGATATGTTCAGTATTCCTTCAAATTAAAATATTCCTGTTTTCCAGAAGTCCATAAATGAATTACTATTTGCTTGATTGCTTTAAGTTTCTCTTATGACATGTTAAAATTACTATTACAAATCTTGTATAATGATGTTGATAATTCACCACATGAAGTGTTAATACCACTTTATAATGCCTTAATAAGGCCACATTTGGAATACTGCATCCAGTTTTCGTTGCCACGATGTTGAGACTCTAGAAAGGGTGCATAGAAGAGCAACAAAGATGATTAGGGGACTGGAGGCTAAAACATATGCAGAACGGTTGCTGGAATTGGGTATGTCTAATTTAATGAAAAGAAGGACTCAGGGTGACATGATAGCAGTGTTCTAATATCTCAGGGGTTGCCACAAAGAAGAGGAGGTCAATCTATTCTCCAAAGCACCTGAGGGCAGGACAAGAAGCAATGGGTGGAAACTAATCCAGGAGAGAAGCAACCTAAGAACTAAGGAGAAATTTCCTGACAGAACAATTAACTAGTGGAATAACTTGCTTCCAGAAGTTGTGAACGCTCCAACAGTGGAAGTTTTTAAGAAGAGATTGGACAAGCATTTGTCTGAAATGGTGTAGAGTTTCCTACCAAAGCACGGGTTGGACTTGAAGACCTCCAAGTTCCTTCCAATTCTATTATTCTGTTCTGTTCCATTCCAACAAGATCATCATGATCTTATGATCTAATGATAAGAAATTGAAATATTGAACTCATTTCAGTCAGACTTAAAACTGCCTTGAAATAAAAGGTTATGAAATACCCCTTGTCCTAGATTTCAGTTCTTTGCTGTTGCCATCTGCTTCTTTTATTCTCTGAAAGAATCACATGTACGTGATCATCTAAAGTCTTACGCACAAGTAAATTAATACTTTTGTAGCATCTTAGAAATTACCAGTTTTGTATTGCTGTGTAAGAAAAGTTTTCATAGGCCCCTGTCTATTTTACCAAATAATGGGCAGGCAAGGAGGAGACACAAAAAGTGATTAGCAGTGAAAATAATGGCTACTTATAGCTTTTTACTTTACCCTCCCACTGATCTGTTTGCAAGCTACTTTAAACTTGTGACTTCTGTTGGCTTCCCTGACTTTTTTTGTGGGAAGCAGGAAGTTCTATGAAGGTCCTCACTTAATGACCTGTGATTTTGCTTAACAATGACAATGGACTAATGTCATGCAATGTTGTACTTCAAGGCCACATCTCTAAGTAATGGAAATTCCAGATCTAATTACCACTGTTAAGCAAGTTCTAGCAGTATTGAGTTCAAGGAAAGGTTTATCCTAAAATATCCACACTAATCCCTTTTATACATTATAATGTATTCTATATATATCACTTTAAATCTTCAATTTCAGAGTTTTCTATGTAAGAAAGTAATGGTTTTCCCTATAAATATAAATAAATCTGTACTTCTATATTTTGTGCATAGATTTTACAAAGCTTCAGCACTGTCCCAATTTGTCAGCATAATGTCTATCTTCCTATAAAGATATGAATCCAAGTTGGCAGGGAGATGAGCTTTATATTGCAGCACAGATAATAAACATAATGTCATTAAATTGACAACCAACTAATGTGTTGAATTAGCTAACGTCCTATTTTAGATCAAGACTGATCTAAAATCGTGATTCATAATCATAGGCATTGAAGAAGGAGATAGCTAATTCTCAAAGAATGATGACTTTTTCCATACAGAAAAACAATGAGTCAGTGGAATAATACCTTTTTAGAGGCTTGTGGCCCAGCTTTCTTCCAAGAGTAGAATGATTGCAGTGATTAGAATCATAGCTAGCAATGGTTATTGGCCTTCTCCATGTAATCGTTCATTTGGCAATCGAGGTAATTGAACATGCAATTAACAATATATGCTAAGTATCAGTAATTTTAATTCACTCCATGTAGTGTTACTCTAGCGCAATCTGGTTATTTTTTCCCTACTACCATGTGTGCACAACACATATTATTTTGTTCCCATTTCCATTCACTATATTCAATTATTTTTGGAAATAAAAGGGAAACTTCTTTCATCTCTTATAACTGATGTCATGCCTGATATGTTACATTTACTTCGTCAGCAATATTTTTCAAACTGATTAAAAATTTGGCTTCACTTACCCAGAGGTCCTTCAGGAATTGGAAGTTGTTGTTTTTTTTGTCTTTTGTCTTTTGCTGCAGGTCCCCTCTTTAAATAGTGGTGAATTGAGGAAGTAGGCCTTCTCAGTTGTCATTTTGTGTTGTGTAATAACCTCCCATCTTAGATTCAGATGTTCCCAACCTTATTGTCTTTGTGGAAGCCTGTTCAAATCTAGCATTTTGTGCAAGAGTTAGGACCATGATGTTAGGGGAATCCAATATATGTATATCTGTTTTTGAAGGACTGCATATAGTACCTCAAGGATTTTTAAAAGAATTACATTGTTTTAATCGGTTGGGGGGGGGAGTAGTATATTGTTTTTTATGCACAGTTCACCACTTAATTATATATTTAAGGTAAGTGGATATATTAATTTTCTGAATAAATAAAAATTCATTGATCCTTGTTTATTATACAGTTTGTTAGAACTTGAATATACCTTCATAACGTACACCTTCATAACTTGGGAATTAATTATACTATATTATTTAAAGAAATCATATTCTCCACAGTATGCAGGCATTCATTTTATGATTAATTGTTGATTCCATTCATTGTGTTGCTCAAAAGATTATTATTTAATTCTCTGGTAAGTAAAATCAGAATGAATGGATATTTTTTGGCAGTTAGTACAAGCCATCCATTTTTAGCTGCCTTCTACTCTTACGTATGTATCTTTTTATAGCTATGAAGTAAAGATAGTTTGGATTCTTCCACGGTATTATTGATCGTTTGCATGAGCTTCACTTTAGAAGGATAAAAGGGAGGCATGAAAGTTAAACATGTTTCACATAATTATTTTCCCCTCAATTGCCTTTTGTACCAATAGCAGATGTCCACTGAGGAAACATAAATATTTCCTACAGCAAGTAACCACTCCACTGAAAAAAATGGGAACTTATTTAAATGGTATGTATAGCCCTGATAAGCAAGAAGCATATTTACACATGAGTGGATAAGAGATGAAATGTGTGCTCAGTTGAAAATATTTGCACAATGGAAAAAAAATACTTTGCAAGATGCTGATAACGGCTCTTAAGTGTCACTGACTTGTTAAAATAATTTGAATTGTATGAAAAGTAGACTATACATCATCAGTCATAAGTAATGTTGCAAATTGCAAAATAAGTTGGGAATTAAAAGTCTAGTTTAAAATGGGCTGAATTGAGGGATATGAGTGAGTAGTCAGAACAATTTCCACAAGTATAAATGATAAAATAGGGCTTGAAACTAATTAAACACTAGAGTCAATAGCACATGCAAACTGCTTTCTTCAAGTTCATATTTTTTGCAATCACAATACCAGAGTCTTGTGATTACAAGCCATGCAATGACATAAAGAAGTGCCATCATTCAGTTTATATAAAGGGAGGCATTTTACTGCAGTTTTCTTCTCAAAAATAATGGGAAACAAGTCTTCAGAAATTTCTACAGCAATGTTTCTCAGTCTCAGCAATTTTGAGATGAGTGGACTGCAATTCCCAGAATTCTGGGAACTGAAGTCCATTCATCTTAAAGTTGCTGAGATTGAAAAACTGTGCTCTATAGAGTTGCTAAAAATCCCACTGAACTGTTAGAAAAAGAGCACTTTGTGTTTCAACATCCCTGTCTCTTCCCTCCAATTTTCCCTCTTGAAACTGCCTTTGCTGATTCAGGTGTATTATATTTATCTTCTTCATCATAACTTTTTCCCACAGGTGCAGAGTCTGCTTTTCGTATCAACAAACACCATTTCATGAAGCAATTGGATGGTGTCCAACTGTATAATTTTCATGTCCACGTTAATTGTGTCCTGTCATCTTTGGTCTTCCGTAAGGCATTTGCCATTGATGTGAAAATGATAGCTGGAGCAGGCAATGGTGTGGTGTGCTACTCATAGAACATGGTCACACCACGTTTTTCTTGTGTTTTCTCTATTACCGGTGTAACACCCATTGCTGTGTCATTGCTAACATCACAAAGGGAAATGCCTAATTTCCACTGCATGTGAAGGGCAGTCAACACTTCGATGGCTGATCAGCATTCAGCATATTCTGGGTGGGCTATCATTTTACTACTTTTCCTTTTAGGTGAATTGGCTTTTTTATTTGTATCCCGCTTTTATTATTTTGCAAGTAAATCAAGGTGGTGAACATATCGAACACACCTTCTTCCTATGTTCCCCAGAACAACAACCTGTGAGGTAAGTTGGGTAAGTGAGAGACAGTAATGGCCCAAGGTCACCAAACTTGCTTTCATATGCTATCACAGAGTCTTCCATTAATCAACTTCCATCATTTTGGGAATTTCTGAAAAATGAGATTATAAAAGGCACATTTTTATAATCAATAATTATAATCAATCAGTGCTATAATCAATACCGGGGGGGAGAGAAATCCCAGCATGACTCCATAAAGATGTCACTCACAAATTGAAAGACCAAAAGGACAAGCATAGAAAGTGGAAAGACGGGCATATAACTAAGGAAAAATACCATATATGGTCCAAATCTGCAAAGATGAAATCAGGAAAACTAAGGCTCAGAATGAGTGAGGGCTTGCAACAAATGTCATAAATAATATAAAGAGCTGCTTTTAACGTGACAAGAAAAAGATTAAGGAAAGAATTGGTCTACTAATAGGAGATGACAAAAAGGTGATGAGCCATAGGGAGAAAACTGAACTCTTAATTTGTTCTTTGCATCTTCTGCAGAAGGAAAAAACAGTCCAACCTATTAAAAACAGTACCATAAAAGACAGATTAGGAATACAAGTCAAAATAGGCAAAAAAAAGTAAGATAATACCTATCTAATCACCAGGACCAGGTTCAAATCACCAGGACCAAATGAATTACATCCCAGGGTTCTGAAGGAGCTGGCAGATGTGATCTCAAAACCATTGAACCCTATCTTTCAAAGATCCTGGACACCAGGGAACTCCCAGCGGACTGGGAAAAACCTTACATGGTTCCTATCTTCAAAAAGGGAAAAAATGGATCCAGGAAACTATAGACCAATCACCCTAACATCAATATCTGGAAAGATCCTGAAAAAAATAATGAGTCTGTGAACACCTAGAGGCAAGCAACGTTATAACCAGAACCCAACATGTATTTGTCAAAAAGAGATCATACATTCTTACTGCATTATTTGACAAGTTGACTAAACTTGTCAAAGAATGTAACATGTTGTGAACATAATATACTAGGATTTCAGTAAGGCATTTGACAAAGTAGATCATAATTTATACTTGGTAAAATGGAAAAATGTGGTTAGATAGCATCACCACCAGATGGATTCATAACTGGCTGACCAACTGCACTCAACATGTAGTCTATAATGGAACTACAGCTACATGGAGGGAAGTATGCAATGGGATAAATCCTAAGGTTCTGTCTTAGGTCCAGTATTCTTCAGCATCTTCACAAACAATTTAGAAAAGGGATAGAAGGGAAACTCATTAAATTCACAGATGACACAATCCTGGTGGGAATAGCCATACTTTAGAAGATAGGCTAAAGATCAGAAGGATCTTGACAGACTTGAACACTGGGCCCTACCCAACAAAATGCAAATCAGAGTTGAGAAAATAAGGTTTTACACTTAGGCAAGAAAAACCAAATGCACAAGTATAGAGTAGGTGGTACCTGGCTCAGTAGTAGTAACTGTGAGAGAAATTTGAGACTCCTAGTGGAAAACCATTTGAATATGAGCCAGCAGTTTGCTACAGCCACAAAATAGTTGGTTCCTGACTGCATTAAAACCGACGGATAGAACCTTTGGGACAACCATGGCCTGGATGATTGAGTATCTAAATGGATGACAGAGGATAAAATCTAGATCATATGAAGTGTTAGTACCACTTTATAATGCCTTGATAAGACCACACATGGACTAGTATATCTAGTTTAATCACCAGAATACAAATAAAATATGTTGAAACTCTAAAAAGAGTGCAAAGAACAACAAAGGTGATTAGGGACTGGTGGTTAAAACATGAAGAATGATCGCAGGAACTAGATATGTCTAGTCCAATGAAAAGAAGGACTAGGGGTGACATGATAGCAGTCTTCAAAGAGAGTGGAGTCCCCAAGGCTCTGTTTTAGGGCCCAGTACTCTTCAACATCTTCATCAATGACTTGACGAGGGGATAGATGGGGAACTCATCAAATTTGCAGATGACACCAAGCTGGCAGGAATAGCCAACACTCCAGAAGATAGGCTCAAGATACAGAAAGATCTTGACAGACTTGAACATTGGGCGCTAACTAACAAAATGAAATTCAACAATGAAAAAAGTAAGGTTCTACATTTAGGCAAAAAAACCCAAAATGCACAGGTATCGTATATGTGGTACCTTGCTCAATAGTAGTACCTGTGAGAGGGATCTTGGAGTCCTAGTGGACAACCATTTAGATATGAGCCAGCAGTGTGCAGCAGCTGCCAAAAAAGCCAACACAGTTCTGGGCTGCATAAACAGAGGGATAGAATCAAGATCACGTGAAGTGTTAATACCACTTTATAATGCCTTGGTAAGGCCACACTTGGAATTTTGCATTCAGTTTTGGTCGCCACAATGTAAAAAAGATGCTGAGACTCTAGAAAGAGTGCAGAGAAGAGCAACAAAGATGATTAGGGGACTGGAGGATAAAACATATGAAGAACGGTTGCAGGAACTCAGTATGTCTAGTTTAATGAAAAGAAGGACTAGGGGACATGATAGCAGTGTTCCAATATCTCAGGGGTTGCTACAAAGAAGAGGGAGTCAAACTATTCTCCAAAGCACCTGAGGATAGAACAAGAAGCAATGGGTGGAAACTAATCAAGGAGAGAAGCAACTTAGAACTAAGGAGAAATTTCCTGACAGTGAGAACAATCAATAAGTGGAACCGCTTGCCTGCACAAATTGTCTTTCCAGAACACTAATTTTTTTGTCTATTAATATTTTTAAAAAACCTTGTTTCAAGAATAATACTTTTGTCTCTTGCCATTTTTTTTGGTGCATTAATCTCTGTCTTTCCTTCAATACTCCTTTTAAAAAGTCAATCACAATATTTCCTAGTAATTCCTTATGTCCAAGAATCCAAAAATTACTGCCGTATATTCCATCAGTCCAAAAAGAGAACTCTTGGGAAACATTAAGCTTGTGAGTCTTTTCCATTTGAGGGACAATCTCCTGTAGCACAAATTCAGGCAGTTCATCCAAACTATTTAAAGAAAACTTCTTTACATCACCTTGTTTCTTCACGATCAATTCTTCATATTTATCCACTTTTATTTGTATCTCCTGCATTCCATTTTCCGAATGGTTGCACTGGTTAATTTGCTCCAAGCTCTCATCCAAAACGTCCCCATTTTTTATCAATTCGTATTTTTGAATAATTAAATACATACTTTCTGTGTAGTCCTGTATAAAGTCACAAATCCATTCTTCTGAAAGAACCTCCATGACAAAGTTCCTGCTGAAAATCCCCTTGTAAAGTACTTAAACAACGTAATATAATCCAACAGTCCACAGTCAAACACAATAAGATAAAATCTCCATTCAGTTTCGATTCAACAGCAAAGCTCCCTTTGATGTATCGCTCTGCTTTCAGTTTCTCTAAAACGAAACTGAAGGGGGGGCAGAAATTTCTCTTTTTTTTTTAAAAAAAGGTAGAAGTCAGAAAATCAAAACTACTTGCAAACCAATAATTGTTCACTCACGCTTGTTCCGCCTGCTTTTAGTAACCACAAAAAGAAATCAATTGCTAGCAGAAGTGGACACCTTCCTCTTTTCCTGCTTTTTCAGGAGCACAGTGAATACTGGAGGTTGGGGGAGGGGTAAGGGGATTCGACCTTTCAGGACTTTGCATTACAAAAACAAAGCCCCTAGGGGAATCTACCACAGTTCCCCCCCTTGCTCTTTCTCTCTCTTTCAACCAGAGAGAGAAATTAAGCCGGGATCAGTTGTTATGTCCGGCTTTTACCATATTCAATGCGGAGTGCCATAAATTAGCACCCAGCGAGAAAGGTGGCGTCACCCAGAAGCCCAAAACAGCTGGTTCTTGACTGCATTAAAACCGACGGATAGAACCTTTGGGACAACCATGGCCTGGATGATTGAGTATCTAAATGGATGACAGAGGATAAAATCTAGATCATATGAAGTGTTAGTACCACTTGATAATGCCTTGGTAAGACCACACATGGACTAGTATATCCAGTTTAATCACCAGAATACAAAAAAATATATGTTGAAACTCTAAAAAGAGTGCAAAGAACAACAAATGTGATTAGGGACCAAAGGTTAAAACATGAAGAATGATCGCAGGAACTAGATATGTCTAGTCCAATGAAAAGAAGGACTAGGGGTGACATGATAGCAGTCTTCAAAGAGCGATCCAACCTAGTGGAGTAGCCCAAGGCTCTGTTTTAGGCCCAGTACTCTTCAACATCTTCATCAATGACTTATACAAGGGGATAGATGGGGAACTCATCAAATTTGCAGATGACACCAAGCTGGCAGGAATAGCCAACACTCCAGAAGATAGGCTCAAGATACAGAAGGATCTTGACAGACTTGAACATTGGGCGCTAACTAACAAAATGAAATTCAACAGTGAAAAAAGTAAAGTTCTACATTTAGGCAAAAAAACCCAAAATGCACAGGTATCGTATATGTGGTACCTTGCTCAATAGTAGTACCTGTGAGAGGGATCTTGGAGTCCTAGTGGACAACCATGTAGATATGAGCCAGCAGTGTGCAGCAGCTGCCAAAAGCCAACACAGTTCTGGGCTGCATAAACAGAGGGATAAAATCAGATCACGTGAAGTGTTAATACCACTTTATAATGCCTTGGTAAGGCCACACTTGGAATATTGCATCCAGTTTTGGTCGCCACGATGTAAAAAAGATGTTGAGACTCTAGAAAGAGTGCAGAGAAGAGCAACAAAGATGATTAGGGGACTGGAGGCTAAAACATATGAAGAACGATTGCAGGAACTCGGTATGTCTAGTTTAATGAAAAGAAGGACTAGGGGAGACATGATAACAGTGTTCCAATATCTCAGGGGTTGCTACAAAGAAGAGGGAGTCAAACTATTCTCCAAAGTACGTGAGGGTAGAACAAGAAGCAATGGGTGGACACTAATCAAGGAGAGAAGCAACTTAGAACTAAGGAGAAATTTCCTGACAGTGAGAACAATCAATAATTGGAATTGCTTGCCTTCAGAAGTTGTGAATGCTCCAACACTGGAAATTTTTAAGAAAATGTTGGATAGCCATTTGTCTGAAATGGTGTAGGGTTCCTGCCTTGGCAGGGGGTTGGACTAGAAGACCTCCAAGGTCCCTTCCAACTCTGTTATTATGTTATGTTATTATGTTATGTTAGAACTAAGAAATTTCCTGATGTGGGATTCCTTCTAAAGTTTCTGATAGATACAGATTTTTTAGGTTTTTATATTCAATCAGTTCTGAGATATCACAAGTCACCAATCATGTTTTGACATTGCACAGCATAATATCCAGATTATGCTGGATAATCTAGCAGGATACAAAGTCTCATAGGAGCATGTGACATTATTGTGAAAATACAGGAATTCAGTTCCCTATATTGCGTTTATTCTTTCTCATTATAAATGCATAGGTAGCACGCAATTGTCAAAGAGCAACATACATAGAGAGGTAAATATGTGTATATACATGTTTATGTGTATGTATGTTTGTATGCACACGTGCATAAATATGTATAAAAAAACAGGAAAGTACATTTAACTTTGCAGTCTTAAAATTATCCCCACCCCAAGTTTTACAGCTGTATGATCCTTGGTATTAATGATAACCATTCCTTTTGTTTTCTTCTATATTTGGTATCTTTTAGTCTAATTAACTATTATTGTGTAAAATTATTGTGCTTTGTGTTAAGCGTCTAGTTATAATCTTAGGCCATGAACTGGAGGAGGGGAGATTTCAAAAAATTGATATGAGATGAATGCAAAAGATAAGAAAGTTTGTAACAGATTCCAAACATTATTCTGTTATTAAAAAAATTAAAACAAAATGAGGAACAAAATGAAATAAAAGATTAACGAGTCAGGATTCATACTGGTAAGAAATATATGAATGTTACATACCCCACTTCAAATTTAGCCATAATTGTAAATTTCTCTCCTAATAGTGTCTATATTAAGACTCTGTAACAACTATGTTACAGTTGGTACAATAGCCTGAAGAACAAAACCTGCAAAAGCAAACAAACAAACCTCTCCTAATCTACAGTTTTCCCCCCCAGTTTCTAATAACCTAATCCAACACCTATCTTTCTGTGCTGCATTGATTTATCGATTATATGCTGTCAAGTCATTTTCAACTCCTAGCAACCACATACATAGATTTTTCCCCATGATGGTCAGTGCTTAATCTGACCCTTCCAGCATGCCACCTTGCCACCATGAGTTTATCCAACTCTCTGTGGTTGTCCTCTTCTTTCCTTCCACTTTCCCCAGCTTCAGAGTCCTCTCCAGAGAACTGTGTCTTCACATAATGTGTCTCAAGTAGGGTAATTTGAGTCTGATCATTTGTACCTCAAGTGAGAATCGTGAGCTGATTTGTTCAACGATCTATTTATTTGTTCTCTCGGTTGTCCGTGGTTTGTCCCAAATATTCTCTGTGGAATAGTATATTACAAATCAATATAGTTTCATAACAGAAGCCAAAAAACCTGGGAACATATTCCGAAAACTGCTAATTTATCATTCTCAGTGCTCAATGTGCCTCTCACAAACTACAAGTTTTTTCAAAAAAATGTACATTCCTCCAATGGTTGCTAATTCTGAGTGAGTCATGTCAGTCAGAAAACTATGCTTTGAATTCAATTAGAAAACATGATTAATAGTAGAGATTTTGGTAGTGAAGAGATTGACACCTGTAGGCTGAACTAGATGATATTCACATATATTCCAATTATTTAGCTATTATAGTCCCAAATTGCTTTTAGTTTTTTTTTTCTGGGAAGGATGTGTTATCAGTTTGATTGAGATTATTATCAAGCTGAAGCCATTTAGACAACAGGTGAAGATACATTTTGCAGGTGTTTTTTTTAAAGCACTTTATTTTTTTATTTCTTTTAACTGCTTCTGGCTATTGTGATTGCTTTTAGTACATGTTTGTTTATTAATTATTTGTAGGAATTGTTATTTAATATTAAATCTTTGTAGTTATATTTTTAATTTTAGTTTTTCTATTTCTTTACTGAAAGACAATTTGAAATGCTTTGCAGAGATATTATACACAGAAAATCCACGGTACCTTTGGGAGTTACTATATTGTCAATATTTGCTTTCTCTGCACAATCTCCAAGGTATCCAAAGGCTGTAATTTATTTTGAGCTGAGAATATGTATAGATTTATTTGTTTGTTTATTTATTTAATGGATTTACAGGGCTACCCAATTCAAACAATATGACCCTGAGCAGAGTACAACAAAAATAAGCAATAAACAGAAAAAATAATCATACCAACATTTAAAAATAACAACCATCCAATATATAAAATGTAAAATTGCAATCATTCTACTGGATGCCTTAGGAAAAGGCTAAATTGTAACAGATTTTGTAAAGACAAGTGGAGCTGGCATTTGTATATTCAGGAGCAAAATAATTCAGATCACAAAAAGATACACTTCCTGATCCTATTGCATGGCAAAATTTAGAGGGAACCTGGAACATGCCTTTCTGTAAGAGAATGTGGAGCAGCCAGGTTTTCTTGGGAAAAAGCAATGCTGGAAATAACCTGGTCTTGTACCATCTTGGACTTTAAAAGTGATAACTAGCATCTTAAATCATGCCCAGAAGCTTATTGGAAGCCAGTGCAGCTTGCAGTGTAGTGTAGTAGTGAGTTTAGTTTGCTACCAGTTCGCTTGTGCACTTGTGTGTGACGTTTCTGCACATGGGCAGAAGCATCCGGGCGGGTGGGCAGAGGCTCCTGCCACTGCTGCTACTGGTTTGCCTGATCCAGGTGAACCATAGCAACCAGTGGTGAAATCCATTTTTTTTACTAGTGTTTCTGTGGGCGTGGCTTGGTGGGTGTGGTGTGTCTTAGTGAGTGTGGCTTGGTGGGTATGGCAAGGGAAGGTTACTGCAAAATCTCCATTTCCACCCCACTCCAGGGGAAGGATACTGCAAAATCTCCATTACCTCCCCATTCCAGGGGAAGGATACTCCAAAAATCCCCATTTCTTCCCCATTTCTGGGGAAAAGATATTGAAAAATCTTCATTCTCACCCCATTCTGGGGCCAGCCAGAGGTATATTTGCCGGTTCTACGAACTGCTCAAAATTTCCACTACTGGTTCTCCAGAACCTTCAGAACCTGCTGGATTTCACCCCTGGTAGCAACCCACCACTGATGTAGTGTCACTTGGGCTATAATGAGGTGCAGCCTTAAGTATGTGTGCCACTGCATTCTGGACCAGCTAAAGTTTCCAGATGGGGTTTAGTCCTATTAGACGACGTTGCATTGGTCCAATCAGGAGATTACAAAGGTATCACTTAGCAAGGTACGTGAAACCTGTTGAAATACATTTCAAGAATTTATAGAGGAATGCCACATATAGCTTACCCATGGCCAAATGTTTATTTTTTGTGTATTAATTTTATTGTATATATGCAATTTAAGTGAGACACTTGTGAGATGCTTACAAATAGGCTACCAATTTCATATTTAAGTTACGATATACCGAGAAAAAGTCCCAAGCTATTTATTATTTTGGTAAGGAATAATCAAGTTTACTCTTAAATTCCATTTGCAAGTTGGAGTACAATATATCTTAGCTGTAATCTTCCTATTCTGATTATGGAACACAGTAAAGCTTCCAAACAGAAATATGAAACAAGAAGAAAAACTCAAGTATGTTTAATAAAAATCAGCTAGATAATACCTCTTTTTTTTTTTCATTTGTATCACTGGAAAAGAAAAATTTAAAAGCCGTTTAAAAAACTATGAGGAAAAGAAAATCTGGGAACAATAAGAAGTTATGTCGATATATTTTTTCAAAGTCTTTCCTACCTTTCAGTGAAATACTTATAGCCTGATCACTGTTGCATTATTAAAAAGTTCAAAATTTCCTAATCTTCCTAAGTTGTCAGCCCCTTATCTAAAATGAATAGGACTCTTTCAAATATGCTAATCTTTTCGGTTAATAGTAACTAGAACACACCAGATAGCAAGTGTGCCAGATATTATTTTAATATCAATATTTATCTATTTATGAAACTAAACTATAATTCAGTGATAGGAATTGAAGTGATATATGCATTGAAAAGTTATTTAAACATAGCAAGCAATTTAAAGTGTAAATGAGAAGAATATTCTTGCATTTCACCATTGGACAAGAGAGAAATGCAGCTCTCGCATTGTAGTATTTTTATAGTATAAACAATGTATTTTATCTTTTCTGCACAGAGAGTCTCAAAAAGTCGGCTGTCCATATATTGAAAATTCAGCTGATGGGGGGAAAAGGTCAAATTCATTTTTCCATTTTTTTTCTAAAGCTTTCAATAAAATTCATGAAATCTTAAAATTATATTCCTCAGTTGCCTTCAAATCTGAAATCGGTGTGGGAATAAATAGGAGGAAACCAATTTTCAGGTCAAAAAAGTGTAAAAGGAGATATAGAGGGCTTGGGATTTATCACCTGCAGAATTTCTTTGGAGCTCTATTTATTTCTGATCCAAGGGACATGATTGATCCCAGAAGTAGCTTTTTTTCTATTTCTTTAATTTATTTACAAGTGTTTATATATAATCTAACTCCAGAGAGAAGTTAATGAAAGAAAACAGTGTGTGATTTGATTGGTATATTTTTGTAGCTAAATGTTACAATGTTATGACATACTTTAATACTTTGAATATTAAAATGTAAGAATTTTTTACATTTATCATGTTCCATGTTTTTGCAAGATAAAAAGGAAAAAAAACTTGAGAAAAACTAAATATAAAATTCTTCAGCAGCAAATTAAACTAAACCATATTCAGCCATTTTACAATAAAGGAAGGAAGAAAGAAAGAAAAACACAGTGGAATTTGAATACCTTGAAAGATTATATGGCTAAAAGACTAGGATCCTCAACAGATGAATAGAATTAGCACAAAAACATAATTAATGTGATTAACTTCAAATAAATTAAATATAAATATCTATAATTAATAATATAAGCTACATTTATACATTATAATTAACTTTAATATTTCCCATATAGTGGAAGCTCCTGGAAAGTCATAGGCTTTTAGAAAGTGTCTCCCTTCTTAGCACAAGATGAATCTGGGAGAAGAACATAAAGTAACATTACAAATCTTTCTTTAACTCTTAAAGAGCATTTTCCCACCAACTGATGCTGCAGTTTATAAAAATCCAGCTTGCGCTGTCTGAAACTGTAGCTTATAAGACATGCTTTGTAACTGAAATGTCAGAGATAAATATGTAAAACCACTTCACAGTTCTATTCCTTGTGTGATAATTTAATTATGTCTACCCCTGGGAATGATCTACCTTTATTATGATTTATGTTTATTATGGCATTTACAAATAAAGTGATTTAATGTATCAAGGACGAAGGTAAGAGAAAGGCAAAATTAAAAACAGGCTAATGCACAGACTGAAGACAAAACCAAAACAGAAAATAAGTGATAAAAACTACAGTAGATAGACTAATGAACTGAGAATGTAGACACAGAATAAAGATGAAGAAGAGCACAGATGTGAACAATAGGGAGCAGCATAAATTGGCAGCTAGTGTGATTGAGAGAATCTCCCAAATATTCCCTTGTAGCAGAACACACACCATTGTCCCATCCAATTTTAAGATTAAGCCTCAGAAACCTCTTGCTAAAGACAGTGAAGCAGAAGGCTATGAGTCTGATTTATTGTTTTGAGTTTTGCAGGTGGTGTGTATTTTTATTAATACTTCATATTCCTTAGGTGAGAAAGCATCCAAGTACAGAATGGCATCATTATCAGGATATATAGATGCATATAGAAAACACATGAGACTTTCTGTTTATGTGAGAAAATTAATCAAATTTAAGCATAACATCAATAACAAACAACCCCTCCCCAATGTCCTTCATTAAAGTTTGGTTTAAAAATGAAGGTATTTTTATTGTTGTTAGTTGCAAAGTCGTGTCCGACCCATCATGACCCCATGGACAACGTTCCTCCAGGCCTTCCTGTCCTCTATCATCCTCTGGAGTCCATTTAAACTCATGCCTACTGCTTCAGTGACTCCATCCAGCCACCTCGTTCTCTGCGTCCTCTTTTTTGCCCTCAATCTTTCCCAGCATTAGGCTCTTCTCCAGTGAGTCCTTCTTTCTCATTAGGTGGTCGAAGTATTTGAGTTTCATCTTCAGGATATGGCCTTCTAAAGAGCAGTCAGAGTTGATCTCCTCTAGGACTGACTTGTTTGTTCATCTTGCAGTCCAAGGGACTCACAGGAGTCTTCTCCAGCACCAGAGTTCGAAGGCCTCAATTCTTTGGCGTTCAGCCTTTCTTATGGTCCAGCCTTCACAGCTGTACATTGCAACTGGGATAAAATGCAGCAATTATTAATATATGGATTCTCAATGCTTATTTAATGGTGAGCAAATAATCTTTTGATACTTAAAAAGCAGAAAAGCACAGTAGAAATATTTTAAATAAAAATGGTTTATCTCAAAAAACCATTCCAAACAGGCTTTTTCAAAATTTGCCAAAGGTTACATAAACAGGGTGAAATTTCACATTACATAGAATATCTATGGGTCACATTCCAGAAATATTGCTAAACCTCAAGCATAGTATTAGAAGTCGTAGTCATATTCTTCTGATTGAATCTTCCACACTTTCCAGAATTCATTAAAACTAGTGCTTTGTTTCAATGTGATTTGAGCCGCTTAAAAGAGACTGTGTGCTACAATGTGTTAACATCATCAAGAAATGGCTTGACTTGAAGTAAATGCCAGCACTTTATACTGGAGATTTGAATTAGGGAAGACTAGGAACAGAGGCTATACGAAGATCAATTGGTGAGAAAGTGGCAGCATCAAAGCTAATATGGGTGACTGGGAAATAAAATGCTCCAGAAACAAACAAGGATGAAAGAGAAAGAAAGAGAAAGGATCAAGAGGAGGGATGAAAGGGAGTGTAGCAGCAGAAGCAAATGATGAAAGCAGGTAAAAAGCCTCAGGTGAGATTGCTCACTTAGTTACGCACATTCTTTCTCTAAATGCTGGACAACTCTTATATTTTATAGGCTATGTGCACCATAAAGATGCTCATTCTAAACAATTGTACAAAATTCAAAACTATACATAACTCAGAAATTGCTAGAAGTCTGAAGGAAACTTCACAGAGAAGTGAAGAAGCATTTCAGCTAACACAAAATTAACTCTAATGAGAGAAGTATTTGATATTTGTTACAGATTGTATACATAAATCTGAGTGTTTCTTGATCTCTTTCTCCTTGGGTAAAAATGTGATAAATACCACCTTAGTTCTTTCTGGTTAATTCTTACGTTATGCCACATTCAACAATCTGGGACCAGACTGCTCTGAAGAACTCTGAAATGTTCCATCTACCCTCAGAATGTGCTATCAGTGGTTCCTAGAAATAAATTCTTCAAGCTAGAAAGAGTTTAATATGTTCTGGGAATGGTCTGCCATGCTGCAGTGTTGTCTGAAACACCTTGAACCCTTTCCAGCTTGAAAGATTTACTTCTGAGAACATCAAGATGCTCCTCACCCTTCTCTATCTGAACATGGTTCAGAATGTTATGTTTTGTAGGTTGATTTCAAAAGCTTGATTGTTTAGCTTGATTAGATAGAATCTTCTTGCAGAATTTATTTGTGTGTCCTTAATCATATTTACTAACAGCAGATTCACTTGTTCATACTTATATCACAAAAACAGCACCATCCATCTAAAAGAGGAGATACAATCCTTATCACAATAAGGATTCAAAGTGGTTGCAACATAGTGGCAGACTATTAGGTGTTAAGACATTTGGAGAAATGACACAGTAAAGGATCATTGTGACATAGGCTGGGCACAAAAATATAGATTACCAAGAGCCAGAGATGTAGGACTTAGACCTAAATAATTGAATAGAGTAGAGGAAAAATTGGAAGATAGAGGGAACTGGAAGTATAACTCTTTTGTATTTGCATAGAGAAATCATAATACAGTGCTCATCAGGATCCTTTCATAACTAAGTCCAGATATAATGCTTGGGGAGAATGAAAGAGGGAGAATCTGACTAGATGCACTAGGTAGAGCATCACAATTGAAACTGAGCTGCCACAGAAAACTTCAGAATGCAAAAGAGAAAGTACAGTAAGAGAGGGACTATTTTGTGGGACAATGCGTGTTATTTTCTTGTATCAGAAGTAGCACTTTCCAATTCCTTTCTACCTAGAATTCTCAAGGGATGCTGGGCTATGCTGACTGTATGCTTAGGATTTTTACCATGATCATTTTACAGTAGGGCTACCATATGTTCTCAGACTTCAATCATCTTAACAACAGAAGTCCCACACAAAAAAAATGTTGACTCAATAGATTCTTCCTTATGAACATTTCCTTGGAATCAATTCTTGGAATTGATTTTGCTTTTGTTTCTGATTAGTAGTCTATCTCCTTAGGATGGGTGCTGTATGACAAATGTTATTTTACCAGTTTAGCAATGGGCTAGAGCTTAATTCACTTTTTTTTCAATATGACCTTGTTTCTGTGCCAACCTTAAGGATAAATTCATTTATGTCTTGACAAGATCATTGCTTTATTACACCAGACAACAAAGCACTGATAATAAGGAAAAAGAAATAAAGTATTCTGAAAAATGGTTGGCTGAACTTTGAATTAGGAGCAATATATATTGTAAGATTTTGTCCCACTTATTACTCTTAACCTATCAGTACAAGTTACAGTACACAGATTAATGAATCTTAATGGATTGTGTCTGAAACAAGACAGATTTATCATTATCCAAGTCATCCAGGTAATTATAATCAGATCTGTGGGCATTATCTATGTACCTTTCATTTTTGTATGTCAATCTTTTCTTCTGGGATTAAATATCTGAACAAATAGACATGTTTTTAAATTATTATTATTAGACTGACCTTGATCAGTTTCCTAAATTGCTAATGAAAACTGATATATTTGATTTTACTGGAGATATTTCCAATCTTGCGATAAGGCTGAATTTGCCTCTTTTGAAACATTACGGTATTTATTGTTTTACTGCCAAAAGTATTCACAGAAAAAGAATTGTGAAGAAATGGTCCAACAAATCAACTTGCTTTGTGCTATTATTCTTTTAAAATCCACATCTGCTCTTTTTTTTCAACCACTGGTAGCTGATTTTTCTTTCCTAAAACTACATATTATATAAAATGTATGTATTTTGCTAACTTGTGAATGGACTCTTTTTTTGACAAAGAAAGGTAACAAACAAAGGGATCTTTGAAACAATTTGAAAATTGATCCTTTGATTATCCTTTATCTCCATCATATTTTTTCTTCCATTTCCCCTTTTGCTCCTTTTAATGTATATGATATATATTGGGTCAATTTAAGCTAATTGGCTTGTGATATACAGCATAATTAATGTTGATAACTGTATTGATTTTTTCCTTTCTATTTAAGTTTTCTGAATTTAATTAAAAATGAAAACTAATGCATAATTTTTAAATATAGTATAGTACCAAGAACTTACTCAATATATTTCCACACTAAAACTTAGGCCATTTTTCCTTGAAAGTTAGTGCTCATAAAGTCATATAAAGTTGGAAATACATAATTATTAAAACTTAAATGCATTTTCCATAACCATAAATATTTTATAAAAATGTATAAAATATAAGTATGAAATGATGATACTTTATGCATCCACCTACCTAGCTATGCTAGCTAGCTTCTCCTAGGTGCTGGAGAAGACTCCTGCGAGTCCCTTGGACTGCAAGGCGAACAAACAAGTCAGTTCTAGAGGAGATCAACCCTGACTGCTCTTTAGAAGGTCAGATCCTGAAGATGAAACTGAAATACTTTGGCCACCTAATGAGAAAGAAGGACTCACTGGAGAAGAGCCTAATGCTGGGAAAGATTGAGGGCAAAAGAAGAACGGGATGACAGAGAACGAGGTGGTTGGATGGAGTCACTGAAGCAGTAGGCATGAGTTTAAATGGACTCCAGAGGATGGTAGAGGACAGGAAGGCCTGGAGGAATGTTGTCCATGGGGTCGTGATGGGTCGGACATGACTTCGCAACTAACAACAACAACCTAGCTATCTACCAGATATTTCCCTCTCGGTCACCAAGATCCATACCAAATTGAATCACTAGTAGTCAAGGACCTCTAAGAACACATTGGCCATGTTTTCAGCTATAAAATTTTAACTGATTTAAGTCTGGCCAAAATAATTTAAAAAATAGGGCACTGATAAACTAACAAATAATTTGGCTAGAATGTGGCAATTACACAGATAATTATCATAAATCATTATTGGTTGATAATTGATTGTACATATGTAAACATGGCATGAAACTTTAGTGAAATGTCACGGACAGTTCACTCGTCTTGACTAATCTTGGGATTTTCTCCTTATCAAACAAATATGCCTTTTAGTGAGATAGATGGCAAACAAATTTAATAAATAAATAAAAATTACAATTTGATTCTGAAACATGGTATGAAGGAAATTTTGCTATATGCTTTTAGAGTCCTTCATTTTATTCTAGGATAACAAAGTCTCTATTTGGAGTTCTATGTAAAGACTAATTTCCTTTAGAATTAGCTAAGGCTCTTTTAAGACATTTCTCCTAAAGCCATTGGCCATGAAAGGTAAGAGTCCCTATGGGTTTTAGTCCGCTAGTCATAGCCAACTTTAAGGGGCAACGCTCATCTCTGTTTCTTTAAGCCATTGAGCCAGTGAAGACGTTGCCATGGTCATGTGGCTAGCATGACTTCATACTGCAGTGCGAAGCATATGGCGAAACACTGCTAAGTTGGCATGAACTTACACAAGTGGCGGGAGTTCATTCCATCACATGGTAGGTAGGATTCAAACTGCCGGATATTCTCCAACATCATTAAGTCACTGATCCACTGCACCACTCATTGCACAGAGCTGAATTTTAATTTGAAGCAGTGGCTCAAGAGCTCTCTGGTTAATTTCTCCAAACAGCACCCCCTGACCGAAAAACAGTGTTTTCAATATTCCATTTTGTTATTTCATTCCCTATCTTGCTATTTGTTATTCATAATTCATAATTTCTTGCAATTATTGATATCTATTCCAGCTCCTTGAATAATTCTGAGTTAAGAATGCCACCTTTTATAAACTTTTTCATTTTCTATAATATGGAACTTCTTTCCTAAAATATTCAAACCCTTCAAATATTCAAATATTGAGAGGATCTGAATCCTGAACCTGATCGAATAATGAATGAACTTTCTGCTCTTTTTATACAGTTCAATTAAATGCCTTAAAACTTCGTCACATATTTTTTTCACAAGCATTCAAATATCATAACCGTCACTGACCTCAGATACAGATACTAAAGAAAATATGTCACATTACATATTTAAATATCTTTCTCATGGTCTTTTCCCAAACTGTTGTGGTACTGTGTTCTGCCAGGAAGAGAGTAGCCTGGAACAGAATGTTTTGTTCCATAATATTCCCTAATTAAAAAAATTCCTGCTATCATATCCATTCCTTTGATGTTAACTAATTCTGTAAAAGTTCCTACTCCTGCAGTCTCTTGTGAAATGACTTCTCTGTGTAACTCAAGTCATGGTCTGTACAATATCTAAATCATTCTAAACTGCCTAAGGATTCTTTCAGGTATTTTGCCAATTTCTTCTTTTGTTCTCTAGAGTTTGTAGCTACTGTGATTGGATATCATGATGGAACAAGAATAGCCTTAATCAAGGGTGTAGGACAGTATGGATCAGTGTATTTAATAGTGAAAAGCATATCTGCTCTTAGAATGGAAAACTCCTCAGGAACAGTCTTTATTTCTATAGGAAGACCCCCATCATACGTCTCAAAAATGTAGTTCCATTCTGCTTCATTCAAGAAATCATCTTGAAAATGTTTTTGCATTGGTCTTTGGCTGCTTGTGTTTTTTTTCCTTTGGTTACCACTTTGCCTTTTAAGTATTTGTCAGCTTTGGAAGCCATATTAGGCTGGAAGCTTCCGTGCTGCTACTTTCTCATGTGTGGGAAAGTAGGACGGGGGATTTAGTAGAGGGGTTGTCTTTAGACTTAATAGTATTCTTCCTGTCAGTCAAGGTCAGGCCGATCCTGCATCTGGAGAAGGAGTGGTCGGAATGCTGTCTCTAGAGGGGACAGATGGTGATTGGAGTATGTGATCGACTGAGGAGTGGGGGGACAGTTTTGGGGGTTTTGATTTACTGAGGGAAAACCTGGACCTCTCAGATTTGGGTTTTCTCAGATGTGCCAGTTTACCTATCTTAGTAAATAGAACTTTAAAAGATGCTTGCTTTGGAGTTTTTACTTGGAGTTGGGAGGTTTTCTGGAATGCTGACAGTATTTATTTAGTGTGTACTGCAGCCCATTTAAAAAACTCCTAATATTTTCCTTTCCATTATTTGGAGTTTTCCATCTTCTATTCACAACGTTCAAAATAGCAATAAACCGTGCATATCAGGTGGATTGTCATCAAGTTTTTGAATTCAAGTGTGGCATTTTTGATGCTGGCAGGAGCTAGGGTAGGCACAAGAGCATTGGCGAGGATGGAGGGTATCATTTCTGACTCTGTTTCATGGCAACGTGCTTGGATTCTATATTCATAAGTTCTTATGTTGAAAAAGAATGGAATTGAGTTTTTTAAAAAAATGATTCAGGAGAAGCCACAATTCACTTTATATCCAGTTGTGCTGATATGCCACTACTCTCTTTACTATGGAGATTCTCAGGCATCCAGGTCATGGTTTTCCCAAAAGTACTTTTTCAAAAGGCAACTGGACTTTGTTTTTTTTTTTCTTGAAGATGTTTTGCTTCTCATCCAAGAACTGAAGAAGTTTCTTTTTTAAAAAAGCACCATTGGGGCCACTATTCTCTTATTGGTTAATTCCTTTAATTCTCTAGTGACCAATAGGGCAGCTTAGAATATTGTTACATTTTGGACTGCTTTGGAAGTTAGTTAATAAATTTACATTTACATTTATTGGTGACTGGAAGTCTCTTACAGATAGAATAGAATAGAATAGAATAGAATAGAATATTTACTGATAAATAAATAGAATAGAATATTTACTGATCCCTCACATCCTGGACATAAACTGTTTCAACTCCTACCATCAAAACAACGCTATAGAGCACTGCACACCAGAACAACTAGACACAAGAACAGTTTTTTCCCGAAGGCCATCGCTCTGCTAAAGAAATAATTCCCTCAATACTGTCAAACTATTTACTAAATCTACACTACTATTAATCTTCTCATTGTTTCTATCACCAATCTCTTTCCACTTATGACTGTATGACTGTAACTTTTTGTTGCTTTCATTAAGGGTTAAATTGTACCCAATGACCATCATTTATGTTGTAAATGTTGTACCTTGATGAAGGTATTTTTTCGTTTATGTACACTGAGATATATGCACCAAGACAAATTCCTTGTGTGTCCAATCACACTTGGCCAATAAATTCAATTCTATTCAATTCAATTCAATTCAATTCTATTCTATTCTATTCTATTCTATTCTATTCTATTCTATCTAATCTCTTCTTAAAAATTTCCTGTGTTGGAATATTTACAACTTCTGGAGGCAAGTTGCTCCACTGATTAATTGTACTAACTGTCAGGAAATTTCTCCTTAGTTCTAAGCTGCTTCTTTCCTTGATTAGTTTCTACCCATTGCTTCTTGTTCTACCTTCAGGTCATAGTTTGACTGCCTCTTCTTTGTGGCAACCCCTGAGATATCGGAACACCGCTATCATGTCACCCCTAATTCTTCTTTTCATAACACTAGACATATCCGTTTCCAGCAACCATTCTTTATATATTTTATCCTTGAGTCCCCATATCATCTTTTTTGCCCTTCTCTGCACTCTTTCTAGAGTTTCAACATCTTTTTTACATTGTGGCGACCAAAATTGGATGCAGTATTCCAAGTGTGGCCTTACCAAGGCATTATAAAGTGGTATTAACACTTCATGTGATCTTGATTTATCTCTCTGTTTATGAGCCTTGAACTGTGCTGGCTTTTTTTGCAGCTGCACCACACTGCTGGCTCATATTTAAGTGATTGTTTGCTAGGACTCTAAGATCCCTGTCAGTCACCACTATTGAGCAAGGTACCATATATACTGTACCTGTGCATTTTGTTTTTCTTGCCTAAATGTAGTACCTTACTTTTTTCACCATTGAATTTCATTTTGTTAGATAGCACCTAATATTCAAGTTTGTCAATAACCTTCTTATCTTAAGCATATCTTCCAGAGTGTTGGCTATTCCTGCTAGCTTGGTGTTGTCTGCAAATTTGATGAGTTCCCCATCTATCCTCTTGTCCAAATTATTGATGAATATATTGAAGAATACTGGGCCTAAAAAAAAGCCCTATGGTACTCTACTGCATACCTTCTGTCGTGTCCCACTCCTCCGCTGACAGCCGGGTCAGGGAAATCCGAATCAGGCTTGCCTCTGCAGCTCTGCCCAAAGTCCTAGCAAAGTCCTCAGAGCAGGCAGGAGACCAGTAAGTGACTTCAGCAAGATAAGTTCGACTTTTGCCTGACTCAGAGACTGCCAGAAAGCAGATCCTTTATATAGGCCATGGGGTGTGGCTCCATGACTCAGCACTCATTAAGGCCTGCCTCCTTCCTTCTGTTGCCTCCGCCTATCCAGCCTTCTGATGCGAGGGTCACACCAATCAGCAGCTGTTGGGAATAAACCCTCCTCAGGCTCACATGCTGTGGAGGAGGGGGAGGGGTCTAGCTGCTCCGTTTGCCTGGGCATGGAGTCAGGGCTGGGGCCGGGAGATGCTCCTTCTTCTGCAGTTTGTGTGGGCATGGAGCCAGGACTTGGGCCGGGAGGCATACATTCCTCAGTGTTCGGGAGCAGGTAAGAAGGCTGCTCTGAGGGCGGGCAAGACACAGCACCTTCCTCCATGTAGATGCAGTTCTATTGAGGACTACACATCAAATGCGGTTAGTCAGCCAGTTACGAATCCATCTGGTGGTGTATAACCCACATTTTTCTATTTTATTAAGTAGTAGGTTATGGTCTACCTTGTCAAATGCCTTACCGAAGTCCAAGTAAATTATATCAACAGTATTCCTCTGGTCCACTAGTTTTGTCACTTTGTCAAAGAATGCAATAAGATTAGTCTGGCATGATATGTTTTTGACAAACCATGTTGGCTTTTGGTTATTACTTTGTTTGCTTCTAGGTGTTCGCTGATTCATTGCTTGATTATCTTTTCCAGAATCATCCCTGGCATTGTGGTCAGGATGATGGGTCTGTAGTTTCCTGGATCTATTTTTTTCCCCTTTTTTGAATATGGGACCTACATCAGCTCTTTTCCAGTCCTACAGAGGAATTATTGAGTCTGTCATTTGCACCTCTATAACTATCTGGTTCGGTTCTGCAACCCAACAAGAAAAACACAGACTTCAGAGGATAATTAGAACTGCAGAAAAAATAATTGCTACCAACCTGCCTTCCATTGAGGACCTGTATACTGCACGAATCAAGAAGAGGGCCGTGAAAATATTTGCAGATCCCTCACATCCTGGACATAAACTGTTTCAACTCCTACCCTCAAAACAACGCTATAGAGCACTGCACACCAGAACTACTAGACACAAGAACAGTTTTTCCCGAGGGCCATCACTCTGCTAAACAAATAATTCCATCAACACTGTCAGACTATTTACTGAATCTGCACTTCTATTAATCGTTTCATAGTTCCCATCACCCATCTCTTTCCACTTATGACTGTATGACTATAACTTGTTGCTGGCAATCCTTATGATTTATATTGATATATTGATCATCAATTGTGTTGTAAATGTTGTACCTTGATGACACAACACTATCTTTTCTTTTATGTACACTGAGAGCATATGCACCAAGACAAATTCCTTGTGTGTCCAATCACACTTGGCCAATAAATTCTAATTCTAATTCTAATTCTCTGGCAGGTCCCCAGTGCTCCAGGATCTTTGAAAGATAGAACCGTATTTTTAAGTGTATAAGACGCACCTTTTTACCCCAAAAAAGAGGATGAAAATCTGGGTGTGTCTTATATGCTGAATGTAGCCCCGCCCACCCGCTGGCCCCCACCCTTTGGACATTTTCAGGCAGTTCCAGGCAGCGGGGATCTGGGTCGGGGCACAGCCTGTCCCAAAGAGGAACAAACCTCTTTGGGACAGTTTGCGGGTGGGATCTGCCTGGCAGCTTTGGCGAATAAGGTGGATCCCACGGTTTGTGGCTGGTCATCCCGCTGGCTGCCCAGTGGGTAGCTCAGGCCAGACAATGGTCGCAATGACTTCACTCCCCAGCAACGTGAGGAGTCACTGCTGCCGCCACCGCCTAAGCCCTCTCTACGCCCAGGAGCTGAGCCAAGTGGGAGCCCCTAAAGTGAAACGTCCCTCCTTTCCAGCCACTACTGCCCATTGGCCTGATTCCCCAATGCAATTCTCAGAGCTGCATTTCAGGCGGCGGCCAGTTCCCCTGCAATGTGCAGCAGGGAACCGGGAACCGTTTTGGATTTGGGGAGGGATTGCAGCGCTGCCGCCTGAAAATGCATTGAAAAATGCCGCCTGAAAATGCATTGCAGAGCCGTGCACCTTGTCCTCCTTCTCAGCAGACTCACCTCTTTCCTCCTGGCCATATCTGCCACCTAAAATGTAATGCATTTTTTTTTCTCTGCACACCATATTTTTGGAATCAGGAAGGGGATCGTGGGTCTGCCACCTGAAAACGCTTTCCTTTGGAATCGGGAAATCTATCCTGATTCCATTGTGTGTGTGTGTGTGCGTGTGCGTGTGTATGCGTGTGTGTCAAACATTTCAAGACACTGGCTGTAATTGTACACTTGAAGTACCACGCCTTTTTATATGTGAATTCATAGCTGACATTTTCACCTTTTTCTTTTTTTTAATAAAAAAAAATCAGTATTAACTATAGTTTCTGAAATGTTAATGAACATAAGAATTATTAAATTGTATATTTAAAGCTGAATGCATCTTGATAGGCAATTGTAAAATGTGTTTACGTTAAGCTTAATATTTAAATTCTCCTTCATATGAGTTGTTCTTGATAAATAAGAAACAAGAAAACAAGAAAAAAGAAAGTATAAAGAAAAAATAACAGAAGAAAAAGAAGCTTCTTGAAAGTATATGGGTGTTTGTTTTATAACTTCCTTCTCCCTTATACCTTTGTCCAATATTTATAAACACTGAGACACTCACACCCTTACAAACCACACTGTAAATGTTTGCATTTGCCTTGGTGCAGGATACATTCATGCATGCATATATAAATGTACACACACATACATAGGCACATACTTTTTGAGTATACTCCATGGGCATTTCTACAATAAACCTTTAGAACTCAAGGCATTCTCTTGATCCCATCTTTTACATTTTTTACATGTTAGTATTGTTGAAACGGAATATATTTTATCATGTGAAGATTATGTTAATGTTTACTTCCTAATTATCTTCCTATATTTTCATTTCTTTAAGGTCAGAAGCCACTTTAATAAAAATCTAATAATCCAAATGATTATTAGAAAAGAGCAGAAGACAATTTTGATGATAAAAGACTATCCAGAGGCTTAATATCTTAAAATTTTAAGATGTCTAATTGAATTTCTAAATATATGCAGAGCATAAGAATTCCAAACTATTCTAGTTCTGGATTTTCTACACAGCAATTACATTCCAGGTATTTAATGCACAGTATTTTTCAGTTTATATTGCATATCATATTATTCAGTGTTTATATACTGTAATGGTTGACTGATGTGCTGAAAGTTGTCATATAATCATAATTTAGTATTTAGTATTAGTATTTATTAAATTTTTATACCGCCCTTCTCCCGAAGGACTCAGGGCGGTTCACAGCCAAGATAAAAACAATGATAATGTACAGATAAAACGATAATTAAAAACTTATTAGATGTATGGCCGAATTAAAACATTTAAACCTTAAGAACCCCATAAAATTTGTATCAAATATTAAAATATTAAAAATGTAAACTATTTAAAATTTAAAATCCCTAGGCTAGTCCTGCGCGAATAAACAGATACGTCTTCAGCTCGCGGCGGAAGGTCCGAAGGTCAGGCAGTTGATGAAGTCCAGGGGAAGTTCGTTCCAGAGGGTGGGAGCCCCCACAGAGAAGGACCTTCCCCTGGGGTCGCCAGCCGACATTGCTTGGCAGACGGCACCCTGAGAAGTCCCTCTCTCTGCAAGAGTACGGGTCGGTGGGAGGCATTCGGTAGCAGCAGGCGGTCCCATAAGTACCCTGGCCCTAAGCCATGGAGCGCTTTAAAAGTAGTGACCAAAACCTTAAAGTGCACCCGAAAGACCACAGGTAGCCAGTGCAGCCTGCGCAGGAGTGGTGTTACATGGGAGCCATGTGCGGCTCCCTCTATCACCCGCGCAGCTGCATTCTGAACCAACTGGAGCCTCCGGGTGCTCTTCAAGGGGAGCCCCATGTAGAGAGCATTGCAATAATCCAAGCGAGAGGTAACAAGAGCATGAGTGACCGTGCATAGGGCATCCCGGTCAAGGAAGGGGCGCAACTGGCGGATCAGGCGAACCTGATAAAAAGCTCTCCTGGAGACGGTCGTCAAGTGATCTTCAAACGACAACCATCCATCCAGGAGAACGCCCAAGTTGCGCACCCTTTCCATCAGGGCCAATGATTCGCCCCCAACAGTCAGCTGCGGCTGCAGCTGACTGTACCAGGGTGCCGGCATCCACAGCCACTCCATCTTGGAGGGATTGAGCTTGAGCCTGTTTCTCTCCATCCAGACCCGTACGGCTTCCAGGCACCGGGACAGTACTTCGATAGCTTCGTTGGGGTGGCCTGGGGTGGAAAAGTACAGCTGCATATCGTCAGCGTACAGTTGGTACCTCACCCCAAAGCCACTGATGATCTCAGTGGCTTCATATAGATGTTGGAGAGGCGAGAGGATCGACCCCTGTGGCACCCCACAAGTGAGGCGCCTCGCGGTCGATCTCTGCCCCCCTATCAACACCGTCTGCGACCGGTCAGAGAGATAGGAGGAGAACCACCGATAAACGGTGCCTCCCACTCCCAAACTCCCCAACCGATGCAGCAGGATACCATGGTCGATGGTATCAAAAGCCACTGAGGGGTCTAATAGGACCAGGGCAGAGGAACAACCCCTGTCTCTGGCCCTTCAGAGATCATCAACCAACGTGACCAAAGCCGTCTCCGTACTATATCCGGGCCGAAAGCCGGACTGGAACGGGTCTAGAGTTCATCTAGAGTACAGTTTCATCCAGGTATTCGGGTAATTGACATGCCACCACACTCTTTACAACCTTCGCCACAAAGCAAAAGTTGGAGACCAGACGATAATTTCCCAAAACAGCTGGGTCCAGGGAAGGCTTCTTGTGGAGGGGTCTCACCACCACCTCTTTCAAGGCGGCAGGGAAAACTCCTTCCAACAGAGAAGCATTGATAATCCCCTGGAGCTAGCCTCGTGTCACCTCCTGTGTGGCCAGCACCAGCCAGGAGGGGCACGGGTCCAGTAAACATGTGGTGGCATGCAACCTCCCCAACAACCTGTCCATGTCCTCGGGAGTCACATGGTCAAATTCATCCCAAACAATCTCAACAAGACGAGTCTCCGACCTCTCACCTGGATCATCCCAATTTTGATCCAGTCCATCCCGAAGCTGAACGATTTTATCGTATAGATAACCACTAAACTCCTCGGCACGGCCCTGTAAGGGGTCATCCTGCACCTCCTGGTGAAGGAGAGAGCGGGTCACCCGAAACAGGGTGGCTGGGCGGTTATCTGCCGACGCAATGAGGAAGGAAATGTAGGAACGCTTCGCTTCCCTCAATGCCACTAGGTAGGTTTTACTATAAGACCTAACTAGTGTCCAGTCAGCTTCGGAACGGCTGGATCTCCAGGTACTCTCTAGGCGTCTTCTCCGGTGTTTCATCTCCCTCAGCTCCTCGGAGAACCAAAGGGCTGGTTGAGATCTACGGCGGGTCAGAGGCCACAAAGGCACGACACGGTCTAAAGCCCCAGCTGCGGCCTGTTCCCAGGCCGCAAGTAGTTCTTCAGCCGTGCCGTGGGCTAGATCCTCAGGGAACAGCCCAAGCTTCGTCAGGAACCCCTCCGGGTCCATCAGGCTCCTGGGACGGAACCAATGTATTGGTCCCATCTCCCTGTGGTGTTGGGTGGCGGTCCGAAAGTCCAGACGAAGGAGAAAATGATCTGACCATGACAAAGGTTCTGTCGCTAAATCTCCTAAATCCAGATCATTTAACCACTGTCCAGAGATATAAATCAAATCCAGTGTGCCTCCCCCAATGTGAGTAGGGCCATCAACTACTTGTATCAGGTCCAAGGCCGTCATGGAGGCCTTGAACTCCCGAGCCGTTGTCTATGACAAGCCGGTCGATGGCAAGTTGAAATCCCCCATGACCATAAGCCTGGGGGTCTCAACCGCCACCCCAGCAAGCACCTCCAACAGCTCAGGCAGGGCTGTAGTCATGCAGCAAGGAACCAGGTACGTGATCACCAAGCCCATCTGACCCCTATGACCCCGCCTCACAAAGAGGGATTCACAACCGGCTATCTGAGGCACAGTGGACTCCCTCGGTTCTAGACTTTCCCTAATAACAACCTCCACCCCCCACCCCTACCTTGGGCCCTCGGTTGATGGAATGCTCGGAAACCCGGGGGGCACAGTTCGACAAGGGGAACTCCCCCTTCCATGCCCAACCAGGTCTCTGTAATGCCCATAAGGTCCGCAGACCCCCCCTGTATAAGATCACAAATCAGGGGGGCTTTGTTAACCACGGACCGTGCGTTGCACAGCATCAATTGAAGGCCCAAGCTCTGAGGATCCTGGCCACCCGGGGAATGGGAAAAGTCTGAGGGGCCGGAGCGCGTGATCGCTTTTAGCCAGCGAGCACGTGCCCCCGAGGATCGATACGGCCCCTCACTTCCACCATATCTGTCCCTCCCACTTACCGTACAAATGGAACCACCCTCACAACCAGGAACATACCCCTCCCCACTACCTTCGGACCAGTTGAAATAATGCCGCGAGCAGGCGCAGGAACTGGACCCCTCCCCGACGGGTTACCCCCATCGCCCGTCCTTTCCCTCCCCCCCTTTAAAACACCCCTCTTTAAAAAACCCCAAAGATTCTTCCTAGATGCATGCCACCTCTCTGGGTCCCAAAACCCGTCAATAAGGCCGGCCCTAGGTAATGTGGAGGGCCATTCCTGCGAGGCGGGGGAGCCTCGCAGGCGCAAGAGTTCATGTGACAAATATCGCATGGCATCGGCAGACAGCTGATTCCGTCCCCTTTATCAGCTGAGGTGTTATCCTAAGGTGGTCATCCGGGACCTGGTAGAAGACGAAAAAGTAGAACAAGCAGTCTTCATGGCTAGGTGTAAAATCCATGATAATAATCTACTTTATTCTTTTGTAGAATAGAACAGAATAGAATTTTTTTTTAATACAGATATTTAGTAAGAAATGATACACATGCCTGAATTAACCACATGTTTCTTACATTATTTTAAAATTTTCTTTTTAAGTTTCTCTGGAGATTTATACTGCTATGCAGAGCAATTTCAGGCCAGTCCATCTATTTTTCCCAAAATCATCAGCAGTGAAATTGCACCATTTTCCTCCCATTCAGCAAAAGATACTTGTCTGGTTTCAGAATTAGTTATATTTAGTTATTTAATGGGACTTAATATTTATAAATAACTATTATGCCACTAATTAGCTATCTTGATATGGCCTGCCAAGATCAAACAACAAGGGTGAGTGGAGGAGACACATTACCAGGCAGTAATCAAGAAAATCAATTAATGCATATGGAAGAATTTGAAAAAGAAAGAAAAAATTAATATGCTTCACAGAGCAATGGGGAAAACTGGAAGAAATAAAGGATTGGCCAAAAGAAAATTGGGAGAAAAATCGGGAACAGGACAGAAAATTGATTATCTCAAAAGGACCAGAGATCTATCAAGTCTTAGATTTATCAAGTCAGTTTCCAGAAGGCACAGATATAGGCTGTTCTTTCTGGAAATTTCTTGAGAAGCAACCCTTTCAGTTACAATATTTGGTATATATAGTATGACGTGCCACAGGGTATACATAATCCATACATTAAAGGAGTCATATGGCAAGTAATTGTAATATATAAAATGGTGAGCAACCTCCCTTTTCTCTTAAAACCAAGCCTATGAAAAAATTAACCAAAGATGGACCTGATCTTTTTATTTATGAATTATATGACACCTTCCATCGCAAAGGAAATCAACGCTAACTGTTATTTGGAAGGACAGATGCTGAAGCTCAAATACTTTGGCCACCTAATGAGAAGAGAAGACTCATTGGAAAAGACCCTGATGTTGGCAAAGATTGAAGGCAAAAGGAGAAGGGGAGGCAGAGGGTGGTTAGATAGTGTCATTGATACAATAAATATTAATTTGGGCACACTCTGGGGGACAGTGGAGAGAATAGGGGAGCATGGAGTGCTATGGTCCTTGGGGGTTGCAAAAAGTTGGACATGACTTAGTGACTAAACAACAGCAAAACCTACAGTGGCCTTTAATTAAAAACAAAAAAATAAAGGGAAAAAATCAAGAAATGGGCTATATCTGATAGTATTTTTATCTTATCTGTTCTTTGATTGAAGGCCAAATCTGGTTATAATTTAATGTGAAAAAGGATTTATAGAGTCTGTTGTATGATTACTAAATTAATCATTAATATTTCCAGTTCTAATGTATAAAGTTGTTCACACACACACACACACTAAAGGATTATGTTATTTTTGTCTGAATGCATTTTCATTGAGACAAATCTAAACATATTTCTACTTGACTGAAAAATTGTTTAAGTGTCAATCATAGCATCTTATTCAGAAACCATACATTTAGTCATATCTGCGCAGCAATGCCATGAGATCTGATCAATCCTCTCTAAAGCTTGTTTTTTTGATACATAGTGATCAAGAGTGATCTGTAGCATCCCGTTTTTTCAAAGGGATTTTGCCAAAACAACCCATGGGATCATTTGACTCAGATTTATTATCATTTAAATGAAAGGAACTGAGAAACCAATTTATTCACAGTGTGATCTGTTATTCCCAAAGTACATTTTCTGTAAAATTGTAAAAAGTATTCTAATTTTATATTATCCATTTTCTCTGGACTTTTCTTAAATTGTGTGAACACACTATAGGCATCCATGAGAGTAATACTAAAGGGACAAAAAGATGAAATGTGCTCCATAACATCAGGACTCAAAAATGAAAATTAAGTACGTGTATCAAAAATCAAGATGCAAATGCACAAAGACAAAGTGTGTATCCTTACGATTTATATTGATATTGATTGTTTCCTGATTGCTTATTTGTACCCTATGACTATCATTAAGTGTTGTATCATTAAGTGTTAAATTTGTACCCTATGACTATCAATAAGTGTTATAAGTATTGTACCTTGATGAACGTATCTTTTCTTTTATGTACACTGGGAGTATATGCACCAAGACAAATTCCTTGTGTGTCCAATCACACTTGGCCAATAAAAAATTCTATTCTATTCTATTCTATTCTATTCTATTCTATTCTATTCTATTCTATTCTATTCTATTCTATTATCTACCTACCTACCTTTCTTATCTATCTTATCTTATCTTATCTTATCTTATCTTATCTTATCTTATCTTATCTTATCTTATCTTATCTTATCTTATCTTATCAAAAAGAGGGCTGTGAAAATAATTACAGACCTCTCGCATCCTGGACATAAATTGTTTCAACTTCTACCCTCAAAATGATGCTATAGAGCACTGCACACCAGAACAACTAGACACAAAGACAGTTTTTCCCCGAATGCCATCACTCTGCTAAACAAATAATTCCCTCAACACTGTCAAACTATTCACTAAGTCTGCATTACTATTACTATTAATCTTCTCATTATTCCTATCACCCATCTCCTCCCACTTATGACTGCATGACTGTAACTTTGTTGCTGTATCCTTATGATTTATACTGATTGTTTCCTAGTATAATTTGGCTGCTTATTTGTTCCCTAAGACTATCATTAAGTGTTGTACCTTATGATTCTTGACAAATATAACTTTTCTTTTTATGTACACGAGAGCATATGCACCAAAAACAAATTCCTTGTGTGTCCAATTACACTTGGCCAAAAAAGAATTCCATTCCATTTCATTCCATAATGTACATGCCATCATTTATGTAATTCTGATTTGCCAAGGACACGTATACAATTGAAGTTGAGGTCTGACAAACAATTAAAAAAAGATGGTATTATTTGTTATTATTTGGAAATACTTTTCTGTTGGTGCAGCCTATAATTGTATTTCCCTACTTTGTAGCCTTATCATTTTGCCGGACCATCAGCAAGTAAATACGCCATTCATCTTTAATTAAGCACATTAAAATTAATGGCCAATATCTGATTACATTTTTATCAATCTCAAACTTTTATCCTGCCCTTCACAATAACCAGATGAAACTATGCTCTCTTTTTGGAGAACACTGTGCTAACTATTAAAGAATTGAACAGCTCTACCTTTCCTTTGTTCTTATTCACTGTACAACTTTGTTATTTTAGAAAGAGTGTGTGCATACACACAGGTATGTATCTCATGTTTCAGAAGGGATGTATTATCTTATTTACAAAAGCATTTGGGTCACCTCAGTCATTTCACTTTTAAGTGCTTATAAGCAGCAAAATACAATAATATAATTCCCCCAAACCCCATGATAACAGTAAAGTAATTATAAAACCATTACAGTTAATACTAGATTGTATGGAAAGAACTGAATTTTTAACAGTTTCAGAGGACAAAAAGCTTAATTAGGTTAAAAGGTGGAGAATAAGTAGGCTAGCAATTGAGAAAAAGAAAAGGAACGTTGAAAGGCTATTTAACACTGAGTGTGATTATATATGAAAAGAAAAGAAATACCTTCCAACAATTGTTACTAGGTATTATTTATTGATTCTAAATTGAGCAAGGTAGCCCAGCCTTTTTGCCAAGAATTAGACAGAGCTCCCCTAAGAGGCCCTAAGTGAAAGCACAAGTAATCCTCAATTTGCAACAGTTCACTTAGTGGCTGTTCAAAGTTACAACAGTACTAAAAAAAGGTACTTATGACCATTTTTCACACTTAGGAATCCTGCAGCATCACCATGGTCATGTGAACAAAATTCAGATGCTTGGCAGGTGGTTCATATTTATGATGGTTGCGGTGTCCCAGGTTCATGTGATCAACCTTTGCAACCTTTTGACAAGCAAAAGCAATAGAGAAGCTAGATTCACTTAACAAGCAGGTTACTAACTTACCAACTGCAATGATTCGTTTAACAACTGTAGGAAGAAAAGTTGTAAAATGGGGAAAACACATTTAATAAATGTCTCACTTAGCAAGAGAAATGTTGGGCTCAATTGTGGTTGTAAAATTGAGGACTACTTATACTTAAACTCCACAAACAAACAAAAAACTGATTACTGAATGAAAAGTGGAAAAAATATATATCGAGAGAAAGGCTTTAAATGTTGCTTCTGCTTCTGTAAGCAACAAATAGAAGCTCAAATAATTAAGAATCAAACCTAAGGGTTACAACCAATAGATAATATAGCAATTCTAATTATGTAAAACATTTCCCCTTAAGGGGTGTGTGAATCTATTAGTCAAGACAGTTCAAGCTAAGTTGAAGTGAGATTTACTGAGAATAAGATATCTGACAACTGGAACGGGTTCTGGAACGCTTGTTGTTCTTAAGTATTACGGTATAGTTAGATTAATTTTAGATTAAGGCATTTGCTTCATATCTCATATTTGTATAATTGCCTGGTGAAAGTCCAAAAACTATCACTTTATTTTATCATTTGCTTTTAGAAATAGATTGTTTCTATGTATACATGCAGTAGTTGTTCTTCCCACTTCAACATTATCAGAATGATACATAATGACACCAAAAAAAAGGGAGGTTAATGCATTTGACCAATGACCCTTTCTACCTGTAATTGAAACTTGACATCCTCTAAAACTAAGTCAGCGCACAAGATAGTCCAATTAAAGTCATGTCCAGTCAACAAAACTGCCTGTTTATTGAGCAGTCAGAAAGCACTCATAACTCACTAGGACCATTTTGCTGTCTTTTAACTGTGAATGACAGCTTGTTAAATAAGAGTATCATGGGATTGCTTTTATAATTTGCCCTGCAAATGAAGTTTTCAGCTCAACAGCATCTTTTCACAGCTAAATATTTCAGCTCAGACTGACAGCAATTATTCTTTTGGCTGGATTTAAGGCATTAGTACCTACTGCTAAGTTTAGATATGTCTACAGCATGATAGTATTTATTTGGATGTAGATTATGTAAAGCAGTGCAGACATGGAATTAAAGAAGACTAAGGCTAGGTAAAATACATATAATGAATTAATTTTTAATATTAAGTATGAAAAAATAGCCTTCTGTCTTATTATTTAAATATTTAAACATTTACATGGTAAAAAAAAAAATTCTATCAGAAATGTTCTCTTCAGTGCATGCTTACACAGAGCTATGACATTTGATTTCCAGATGCCTAGAAATTCTATGTTGATGACTAACAAGTTTTGATACAATGCTAATCTGGAGTTTATTATTCTGGATGTTACAGAAGAGTCTTCATATTGGCAAGTTCTGATCACTCAGGAAAAATCTTGGTAATTTTATTCTGAGGCTTATTGAACAAACTGATTGTTTGGAACTCTATCCATCCCACAGCACAGAGGTATTACCTAACCAGTTTAAATGGCTGATATTTTTTGTTCAAAGTTACATCTTTCATAATTCTGCGTTATACTAAATAAAACATGTAGTTCAAGATATGGGGGCAAGTCAGCAGGGAGACTGGAAATAATCATGGATTATTTGCCAATGCTGGATGGCGTTGGCAGAAAATTGCTGAGGAAATCAGGATGGGTAGGCTACTAGGAAAATGCTGGGAAAATCTTAGGGATGATCCAACAGGAAGATCAGTAGTAGCAGAAAGTTCAACAGAAAGATCCTGCAAAGATGAGAGTGATGCATCTGAATGGAAAATTGCCTCTGCCGCACTTGTTTCAAAATTGCTTTGTGGAGACGTAAGGAATAATGTCAAGAATTAATTCCATTAGTTTTAGAGAGGCAAAGAAAATGGCAGATTATATTTACGGAGAGCACATTATCAGAATTGTTGACATTATTTAGTTTTAAAAGATTACAACGTTAATAGATCCTTAAACTGCATTAGATGTTTCCCACAATGCTGCAATTTCACTCTTTTTATATTGCAATAACATTGTGCTATGGGAAAAAAATGGACAAAATATTTTGACCATTTAAAAAAAATATTTATTTTTAACTGTAATCCAAAAATTATTAAAAATCTAACTAACTTAGTTTTTTTAATGCTTTATGATTTCCTATTATAAGTTAATAAAGAGATTGTAAGGCGGCTCTAGCTGTTAACTTCTACAAAGTTACTTGCTAAATTCAGTGCTGAAATAATTCTAGGTTTTTTGTTTAAAATCTTTAGTGCTTGATTTTCCCCCCTCTATGGAGCCATGGATATTAATAAATGGCACTCTTGACAGCAATCCCCAACAATTTCTGGATGCTTTAAAAATTAGTGCAGTATAGTGCAATGCATGCCTAAATAGAAAATTCATTGAATTTAGTATGTTCTACTTCCAAGTAAATGCATGTCTTGAATTGTAGCATTAAAGACCAGTTTGATATGACAGCCAGAAATTAATATATTTGAACAGTGAAAGAGGAAAATAGGAATAAAGAAGGGGACAGGGAGTTGAATGCAGTTCTGAATTGGTTAAGGTCCATTTTATCTAAAACTGGCCGGATTCAACAGTTTTCGAGTTTTAACCTAAAGAAACTCGACAAAAATTTTGAAGCATTATACTTTGTAGTGAAGTGCAAGGGAAAGTTACATTTAATTTTTTTAATGTTGAGGTAAAAGTTGCAAGGAAATATTAAACAAATATATCCACATAGGAATTTGAGTAGCAGGCTCTTCATTCTAAATTCCCCATGCTAGTAAAAGAATACGCTACATGGCAAAAGTAGTGGTAGATACTGTAGCTTCTGCCTTTTAGAACCAACCATCAATGTACTGTAAATGAACAAGCAGTCAAGAAATACATGTGCATTGTGATTTAGTGATAGAAATCTGCAACTTTCACATATCAAGTACAGAAGGGTTGAGCTTCCATTGTAATATCACCAGGCATGTAGTGATTTTATACGTTCCCAGCTTACTGAAGATGTCTTTGTCCTTTTTAACATTACTATTAAGCCTTAAAGTTATCAGTTAACATGGTTTCCTTAACTGTAAGTCTTTGAAAAGTCTTTCCAAGAACAAGCAGCAAGTGCTTATTTTGACTGCATATTCTTTTTTAAATCAACTGTTATTTAAACCAACTGTTATTTAAAAGTTTTGTTACAGCAGAAGCCTCATCCATATCCACTTTTCTCAATGGCTCCAGCTTCACAAATTAATAAGCAGAATTTTCCTTCCTTCCTTCCTTCCTTCCTCCCTCCCTCCCTCCCTCCCTCCCTCCCTCTTTCTCTCTCTCTCTCTCTCTCTCCCCTACCTCCCTCTCTCATTGACAATGTTAATGACTAGTTTTAAGGTTGTCTCTGTCTTAAAACCAGAAATGCTATGTTTTCTTCTTTTCCTGTTCCTTGCCTTTCTTGCTTGGATTTTTATAACCCTGCCCTTGAAATAATGCCACCAGACAGGAAGGTTATGCTAGTCATGCTGCTTTTTTTTACCAAAGATGCAATGTGCTGGACTTGGTGGTTAAGACTGGTTTTGTATTCAGGAACCTTGAGGCTGAGGTTAGATCTCAACCTGCTTAACACTGAAGTTGTCATGGGAATATTAGAAATTAGCAATAGCAATAGCACTTAGAGTTATATGCTGCTTCACAGTGCTTTACAACCCTCTCTAAGCAGTTTACAGAGTCATCATATTGTGCCCAACGTTCTGGGTCCTTATTTTACCCACCTCGGAAAAATGGAAGGCTAAGTCAACCTTGAGCCAGTGGGACTTGAACTGCTGAACTGCTGGCAATCAGCAGTCAGCAGAAGTAATCTGCAATACTGCACTCTAACAACTGCGTCACCATGGCTCCTATGAAATTATAAAATTGTTTTATAAAGTGCAGACTATCGGTCTGCTTGGCTCAGGATTGGTGGTGACTTTTCAGAAATCCAGTCGCTGGTATTTCCTAAGTCAGCCTGGAGATGTAAAGAACCAAAGATGAGATTTTTCCTATATGGAACCTGAGCCATTTCCTCTTCATGTCAGCTTTGGCACTTTTTATTGCCTATTAAAGAAATACAACCCATAGTTTACTGTTGGTTCTATTGGTGCAGCAGCAAACATTTCAATCTCATTCTTATATGTTTTATTTGAGAGAGAAAGCACTCCTGTAACAATGAACGTTAAAACTTTAGGATTTAGCCCCAGGCCTTGTGTTTTATCTATCTTCAACTCATTCGCTTACTGTACTTGCAATTTTGCTTGCCTTTAACTGCTGTGTCTGTGCAAACTCTTTTAATGTGAATGGCAGTCATGCCAGCAGAAGAGTCTAATGATCAAACAGCAGTTTAGCTAACTAAGAGGATCTATAATTACAACTAGGTTACTGCAAGGTCAAATGCAAAGCTACATGTTTCTGTATCTTAAGAAATATGCCTTATGCTTATGTATAATTATATTACTAGTTACCCTAAAGCTTTTTGCTTTTTGCTCCCTGTTTTCTCTCAATTTATTATTCACGTTTCCCTCCCTGCTATAATTGTACAGTATTTTCTAGTATCTCAGTACTCACCAAGACTTCTATTTCTGCTTCTCATCCCTTCTATAATGTAGTGTTTTGTCCAATGCACACTTTAAAGAAACCATGAATTGCATTTTTTTGCTGAAACCATTTATATTTTGCTGACATGAGCACCATGTTTTGAACTGAGCTCAACGTGAACCGAGTTGATAATGGTTGGGAATATAATTGTAGTTGGCCTTGGATGTACTATGTTCTTCTGTTGTTTTTATTTTCACTTGATTAGCTTGAGGTCCTTTTGTTTTAACTCTAAAGTGGCTGAGTAGAATCAGAATTTGCAAGTTGGGTATATTGAACATTGTAAACTAAAGCCTGGTATCTATATTCTGGATCCTTGTCTGTCTTGATTCCTAAGTTTGCCAGGTAGTCTCTGGATTTAGATTTCAGGACACTGTTGGTTTAATGAGGCAGATAAGATGATTCACTCCTATTTATATTTATTTAGCAAAACTGTTCCAAGTTTAAATTAAAACAAATTAGACTAAATTATTAGCTCATGCTCATACTCACTTAAATAAGAATAAATAATAAAAGAAACTTTAGTATCGTAATTCCAATTCATAGTCTATTACAGTGCTAAGCCATCAGCTATATTAACCCAAACTAATCAAGCTACCTTACAGTTTTTAGCCTAACATGTGTACTCAGCCAATGAAGGGTTGCTTTCTCTGAATAAATATTCGTTCTGTATGTCATTCTCTGTTAGCACTCTGCACCCTTTGCTTTTGCTTGTAAATAAATCATCCTATATTAATTATTTGAGGAAATTTGGGCCTTGATTCCTATTTTGCATCCTTCCTAACCTGAGCCACATTTTCAGCACTTTGAGGATATAAAGAACTAGAAAGTTTAAAAAGGTAAAGGAATCCCTGTGGATTTTATTCTGCTAGTTGTTGCTGACTATAATGGAGAGGTACTTCTCTCCATTTCAAGGCCATTGAGTCAGCACTGTCTGAAGACATTTCCGCAGTCATGTGGCCAGTATGACATCACGGAGGTCTGTTACTTTTCCACCGAAGTGATACCTATTTATCTACTTGCATTTGCACGCTTTTGAACTGTTAGGTGGGCAGGAGCTGGGGAAAGGATGGGAGCCCACCCCTGTCATGTAATGCTTGGTCTCAAACTCAGGCTGCTGAACTTTCCAGCTGACAAGCGCAGCGTCTTAACTGCTGAGGCATCACGACATCCCGCCTATAAAGAACAAAGCAGGATTCTATTTGAATCATCCCCAGCAGATTTATAAACAAGGAGCAACAGCAACTGTCAGTTGATTTTGGATGTAAATAATATATTTATTATTTGGAACCTCTTAATTCACACTTTTTCCCCCACTTGATTTTACTAAAACTATTTCCATAATTTTACTCAATGTTCTACCCTCAACCATCTGCTAATGTCACAAAAACCTAAATGTATTTAGTCATCCGATCTATTTATTTTATTTTATTTTTATTTATTTATTTTGTCAATCCTATATAAGATAACAGGTAAAAGTATAAATATAATTTTAATACATGAAAAGAGTAAGTAAAAAGGAATATTAAGCCAGGGACAGTAGGCACACAGGTGCACTTATGCATGCCCCTTACAGACCTCTTAGGAATGGGGTGAGGTCAACAGTAGACAGTTTAAGCTTAAAGTTTTAGGGGTTTGGGGAAGAAACTACACAGTCAGGTAGTGCATTCCAGACATTGACCACTCTGTTACTGAAGTCATATTTTCTGCAATTAAGTTTGGAGCAGTTTACCTTGAGTTTGTATCTATTTGTTTGTTTATTGTTGTAGTTGAAGCTGAAGTAGTCATTAACAGGTAGGACATTGTGGTAGATAATTTTATGTACTATGCTTAGGTCAGACTGAAGTCTGCGTAGTTCTAAAACCTGTAGTCTAAAACCTGGAAGACTGTTGCATACTAGAAGAATACACTGACAAGTAATACATTGTTTCGTACTTCAACACAATCCATTTCTTTGATCATGGCTGTTGAAAGGTTTCAATTTCTGGACAGTGCTTGCAGTTACTGTGAATAAATTGAACATCAAATAAAAATCTTTCACCTGTATGCAGAAATCTAACACATCAGGAAGAAACCTTGATGTGAAAGTTTTTTTTTTTTTTTAAACATGTCAAGAGTTTTATGAAGCCCACACATGAGGAACAGCATGCCCTTTCTATTTATAGGATCGCTGAACTTAAATGGAAAATAATCTTTCTGGAGGCTCTCAAGTTACTTTCAATTCACTTCAATCTCTGACCCTTTTAATTTATTTAACAAATTCATAGTTGAGTTGAGACTGTTACCCACACATAAGTGAAATGATAAATAAATACGACGTGTACTCTAAAGAGCCTTGAATAATGGGTAATCATTCTTCAGCCCGTTTCTTTTCATAGGATTTTTATGATGCAGTTGTGATCCTCCCAAATAGAATAGTGTTCCAAAGCAAGCATGTTGTTAAAATGGAGTTTCTCAGCTTTCTTGTTCAGAAGCAAAAATGTATTTGTGCCATTTGCAAGATCAGTCATTCTGCAGAAACTGCAGATCGTTGTAGTCAAAAGCAACAGTCTTCCACAGGTGTTCATGAACTCTGATCAACCCCTTTTGCCTATGTAGGGAGTGATTACATGTTTACCAGTGAATTCTGCATTATATTTCTTCAGTGAAGTAGGAACAGCTGCCACCATGCTCTGTTTCCAGAACAAAACCAAAACATGAGAGGGCTGGAAGAGACTGTCGCAAAAGATGCAAAATGAAAATGTCTTTTATCTTTTAGTAGATTAGATGTATATTTAATGAAAGGAAATCAAGGAGATTAAAAAAAAATCCCAGACCTTTTGAAAATTGAACTGTACATTTAAAGAGACGGGGAGAGCAGAGTGCTATGACTTTTATCCTAGACTTCCTACTTGTATTTATGATTCATTGAGTCTTATAATTGATGGAGAGCCATGACAGGAATACAGGAATGACAGGAATACAGTGTCTTTCCCCATTCTCCAAATAGTGTGAAAGGCTGTTTTTTTGGCTTTTTTAACAAGTAGCATTTTTTGCCATTGTGAAGGTTTCTGTAGCCAAGGTTGAGGAGATAGGAGACTGATTACCTGTTGGCTGAAATCCCAATTAATTTATTTTGATTGAAAGATTTGGGAATGAGCAATGTTATAATCATTTTTTAAAATGTGGAAAAAAACAGCTACATCCAAGAAGAGGTCAAGAGTCATGGGGTTAAGACTCTAATTTGGGGTTATTTTTAATGAAAAGGACCTTAAAATAGCTATAAATAAATGCCACTTTAGCAGAAAATATAAGATGGAAAATAGAAGTATTTTTAAAGACATGATTTCTGTGTTATTTTTTTGTACTTTGTTTTTGATCTGTTTCACTTGCAAAAACATTTGCAGTGATAATGTGGACGGTGAATTTCAGAGTGTTTATTTAGGATAGTCTGTCCCTTAATATACATCTCACTTAGAATCATCAGCTCAGCTCAGCGTCCAATCATCCTAAAAACTTAAGAAAAGTCCCTCTAAGTTGGGTCCAAAAATCTATCTAGTCCCACGACATAGAGAGTTCAAGCTCAATCAATACCTAGGTGAAAGTCTGTTTACTTAAGAGGTGAAATTCTTATTTGAATAATGAGTTTTTGGTGAGATTTTCATGACTAGGAACATTTCACTATTTGCTGCCCTGCAACAAAAACTGAATGGATTTTTGAAAGCTGAGCTTGAAGAGTCATCTAAAACAGTTCTTCTCAATCTTTGCAACTTTAAGAATCTCTCAGAATACCCGAAAGCATATTAAAATTGCAGAGAGGAAGAAATATTGCTGTAGATTGATGTCTGTTCACCAACTTTTTGTTTATTGATCTTTGTCCTATGTGCATCACAAGATGCCTACTTGCATTACCAACTCAGTATTTGATCATTGTTTCAGTTGATCAAAAGATGAGCAGCCAGAGGTGTTATTCAGCAGGTTCTGACAGGTTCTGGAGAACCGGTAGTGGAAATGTTGAGTAGTTCAGAGAACTGGCAAATACCACCTCTGGCTGGCCCCAGAGTGGGGTGGGAATGGAGATTTTGCAATATACTTCCCCCAGGAGTGGGGAGGGAATGGGGATTTTGCAGTATCCTTTACTGGAGTGGGGTGGGACTATAGATTTTGAAGTATCCTTGCCCTGCCACGCAAATTTAGTAAAAAAAATTGAATTCCACCATTGTGAACAGCCTATAGTTCGATCCAAGACATTGCCACATTAAAAGTGGAATCTTTTAGCTAAAAAGATATTCTTGGGAGAAAAGCATTACAAAAAACTTAGGTTTAAAAAAAGATGATGACAGGACAAAGAAAATGTTAGTGCTTAGCTTGGCTCAGCATATTAAAAATAAAAAGTGAGATAATATTTACATTTTACTTAATATGTTGATCTTGCGACTATCTTAAACAGTGTGTTGAAAAAGTTATTTGATCCTTCACAGTGATCTGGACTGTACCACAGACCCATTGACAAATTAGAACAGTAAGTCCCCTGCTCAAATCATAGCGCTAAGAATTTTTCAAAAAGCAGTATTTTAATCTGAGGAATTCCCATTTAAAAAGGAGAACTTCTTTAAATAAAAAGCAGGGAAACTTCTGATTAAAACAAAAAGTAAAATATAATAGTAGTTAGGTTCCAACCTGCTTGCACAAGAGGCAAATAGAAAGACCATTGATTTCTGCCAGCATCTTGTTTTGGTTCTTTTCTAAATAAGGCCTTTTCTTCACTTGGTTTATTCAGCCCTTCAGATATCTTCCCCTCAGTTTTAATGGGAAAGCCAACAAATGGCAGGACTGATTGATATTTGCAGGCAAATGAATTCTTTTTGAAGCAGTAAAGCCTGCAAAATTCCAGTCTGACGTAAAGATTTTAAAGAGATATACTATTCTAGCCTCTCTGTAGTTTTGTGGGACTTAATATAGATATGATATTCAGTGAAAAGATCTCCGCACACTCCACTGTCAAAGTCATAGACAGTGGGAAAATGTCTCTAAAATGACTTTTCACTCTTCTTCCTACAATCACTGTGATTGAGGATCTTCACAAAAATCAGCCCTGGTTGGAAGGTTGAGCAATCTATCCCAAAACTGCCTCTGGCATTATATTCCTCTGGCATTATATTAACCTGCATGCCAGAAATTCAAAAATATATCAATGTTGTGTTGTTATGACAGTAAAATCACCATCTTTAAATCATCAAAGCAGGTCTGAAACTCCAGGAATGACTCATGCCTCTAGAGTGTTTCTGGTGAGAGAGGTTCTTTAGAAATAGCTACGCAACTCTGAAATGGTTTGGTTGTTGTTCAGACCTTTTTCCCAAAGTGCTATAACGGCAGACTTCACCAGCCTGTTAGATCCAACTCAACATCACTATCAACAGTAATTTACTAGCATATTGTCTAACACCAGGTATATGGCAGGATCAAGGATAGCTGAGAGTACGGAGGATAAATAACTAACTTCTGAAGTGTTGAAGAAATATCCTTCTGGGTTCAGTTCCAAGTGGGGAAAAAGACACTGGATTCAAGGAGTTGCTTGGATGGAAGGTTTATTGATGAACATGATCACATGGCTTGAGTCCTGAGCAGAAAGGGGCAGAGATGGCGAGAGTGCCTTGGTTTTATGCCCTCTGTTGGGCTTTGAATTCGAGCTTGTATTCTGAATGGTTGTCAGACTCCCATGGGGCCATGCAGGGGCAACTCTGTAGTCTGTCCTGAGTCCCAAGCTTGGTTGAGCCTTGCTGGATGATGATGTAATAACGGAGCTTTGGGTAATTCCTATTATGGCTCTGCTAGAAGGAGGTAGATCTTTTTTATGTAGAATAGATTGGCTCAGGTCTTAATGGCCCATTAATAAAGGTGGGGGCTGAGTTTCTGCCTCCCTTTTAGGGGAAATATTCTGCCCTTTTAATATTTCCTAAAATATCTCATTTTCCTAGGAGAGGGCTGGATGCTAACTTCCTACACAAGAATTTCCTTTTGCTCAAGAAGCCTTTTTCATAGCCTGATGCCAAAGTTCAATATACAACTGCAAAAGTGTTTTTTGCATTTATTATGATTGTGTCTCTGATCATGTGCAGAATGCTTCCAGTATAATGGTCCTTTTGAACATTTTAGAAGTGCCTGATTAAACAACAGGGAAGTTTTGGCTTTCTTGCATCACCTTTAAAAAAAGCAGGAAACAAAGGAAGCAATTTGTGCATACCAAGCAAGAAAGAAAAAACAGAGCCCTAGAACTCAAACAGTACCAATTTAGCTGCCTGTTCTCATTCTATAAATGAGAACAGCCTTCAATATACGATTTAGTCAGTGCATGCAGAAGGACAATTGCCTATAAAGAATCTGATTTTATTATTTCTTAAAATCAACAGTTGATTCTGAACATGCAAAACTACCTTGGACAGGATACAACAAATTCATTAGGAAGTTCAGCTAGCAAAATGTAACTTATACCTCTCTGAGTAACTCCATTAATTCAGTCTGCAAAAATGTCCACAATTATATCAGAGTGGGCTGTTTGAGGACATCTGTCAACATATTTTTTCATTCGAGTGAAGCTTCCTGAATTAAATGCTTTTAGAGATGTTTCAGAAGGAAGAACCTGATAGGTTAATACTGGGAATCAGTAAGATATTTTGGAAAGTTCTACAGCACGTGCCATTTTTGGAATTATTATTTTTTTTTTTGCCAGACCAGACCAGGATAAGGTCAGTATTGCTAATTTTAGTGAGTTCATTTCCCACATTGAATGCCGAGGAATTGGAGATGGGCATAACAAATTATTCAATTGTGGATGTATGGGTATGTTTGTGTATTCCATACCAAAATCTAAATCAGCAATTCCCAATAGCAAAAATAAAAAAATAAAAATAAAAATTGATTCTCCTAAATATTTCCATTTGTCTTATTACTTTAATATTTATTTTCTTTGCAGTATAAAATCAAAATGTGTGGCTATGTATTTTGAGAACCAGGAAAGTCTACAGAGTAGCCTGACTACCAGTAATTGCTAATTTGTTTAGAGACCTGAAAGCTACTGTAAAGGCTTCAGAGAAAATGAAATAGATTTGTTGCATTGCAGACACTTTTCCTTGCTATTTTAACAGAAGTCATTTGGCTTTTCTAATGGCAATTATTGAATTTTCTAATGGCAATTAGCTTCCATCCCACTTGCTCCTGCTGGACAATCTAGTTGTTTTCCTTAGCCTTCTCCTTAGGGTATCTAGGATGTCAGAGTATGACATGCTGGTGTGGTTCTTACACATCTGGATTGGTTGATTGCTTCTTTCTGGAATGAAACACAATATTTAATACTCAGTATGCATATTATCAGCTTTAGCCATTTAATAAATTAAATATTATTACAACCACATAGTAGGAGATCCTTAGGAAAAAGCAGTTCCCACAGGAATGTATAAAGTACATAGAACACAATGTTCAGGTTTGTTTTTTTTAGGAAGAAATGAATTGGAAAACTTGCTAGGCTTATAAAAAGATCTTATTTTTAATGGCTGAATGTTCATTATTTTCTCGGTGACTGAAGGCTAATTAATACTAGCCTGTAATGTAACCTTTCCTGCACTATTATTCTGAGCATTTAAGTAACCCATTGAATAGTTGTTTACAATGAATATATAATACATTTCAACCTATCCCAGAATGCCTCAATGTTTTACCTCCTGGACCCATCTGCCATTGTCCGATTAGGAGATCATGCACAGGAAGTCTTTTTGTATAGCTATAGTAACTGGGCATCTGGAGAGGAAATGAAGTAAGGCCATTTTTGTTGCTTTGGTTTTGTTTCCCTGACTATGTGATTGTTACGTTTTTTTCTGGATTTTTTTTTTTTTTGTATATAGGGAAATACTGACAATTCTGGCAACCCAAGCAGTTATGTCCTTGTCGTTTGCCTTCCGAGAAAACAGATGTTTTCAATTGCAACAGGCATGTTATTGATGTGCTACACATCCTGCTAGCACCCAGCACTGTCTTTTAAAGGACATCTAGTTAATTAAGGGCTTACCTTTACAAGCAGAGAGCATAATTGAAGCTTCTCCAGAGGAGTTTTATCTTTAAGTGGTAGTTATACCAAGAAAATAACACCTTTTTTGTGGCTGCTGATATTTGGGGTGTCTGCCTAACCTAGACAAAGCAAATATTTATTTGTAGAACCAAGCCTCTTATGAAACAAATCACCAGGAGTGCATAAGAAATACACTGATATCTTTCAGGGCAACAGAGTTTTAGGGGAACAATACGAAGTAAATATTAAGAAATCTATATGGCACTGAATCTTACTGGTGGAAGAAAACCTGTAGAATTAAAGGATTTTTGAGCTGCTGAATCACATACTGTTATCATTTGCAAACTATTTTGGTGTACAAGATGCTACCCTCTTCCAAGTTGCCTTTGTTTGACTCAGTCTACTATTGCTGGTGTTCCACCTTCAAACTTTCTGTTGGGATTTGACTATGTAAAGGAACTCAGATATCAGAGATTGAATATGTCTTGTATGGAAAGCATGCACCCTTTTTAAATATATTGGTAATGAAGTGATCAGGATTATTTAAAACATTTAAACAATATAGTGCTGAATTTAAAGTTAAAACATACAATGTTATCTATGTGACCATAACTATGCTATAGACCTGGAAAGGTACTTTACTTTAAAGTCAGTTTTGTAAACATATACATATACAATGTGGGGACAGGAGGGCAATCTGGCTGTGGCATCTGCCACTCCATTGATTGCCAGGTTGATTTGACTTATTTGGGTGGCTAGACAGGTGTTCACCTTCCTGCCTCATCACTTCATATGCATCCTTCTTGAAACTATGTGCTCAGGGGAAGAGGACAACTATCACAGATAGAAGGAGTTCTCTGATCTTTGGTCAGTCAAGGGCATACAATACTGTGCAAATTATAAAGATATTTTACAGAGAACATGTATTTAGTCATATGAGAAAAATTAAGCTCATTTTGATCAGATAAATGAGACAGACATTTGATGAATCCAATCTACAATATTTTCATATCCTTGAAAACATTTACAATATCAATTACTCTAAAGGAGAATAAAAGGCAGTCTGAGGGAGGAGTCAAAAGAGGAATCAGTCTAGAGTTGTTATGTTGCCACAAGCAATCAAAGTCTAGCCCCATTGAATTTCATTGACTCTTATCTAGCACCAATTTAGTGCTGATTATTAGTTAACTAGATTCATTAGGTGTGAGCAATAAATCTTCTTAATTGGAACTTAACATGTGGTTCTTCATGTCTGACATACCCATTAGGAACAGTGGGGAAAATAATACAAGATCTAGATTGAATCCTAGGGGCCCAAGAACTGCCCATGTGGCTACTTTCTGTGTTAACTGAAACTTCAAGGTTAGTCCCATATAGTTTGCATTGCAATAGTCCAACTGTGTGATGACCAGACCTTGAGTGACTATTGCAGGTAGTCCAGATCAGGGAAAGGGCACAGCAGAGGTGGGTTTCAGCAGGTTCTGACCAGTTCTGGAGAACCGGTAGTGGAAATTTTGTGTAGTTCAGAGAACTGGTAGTAAAAATTCTGACTGGCCCCACCCCCATCTATTCTCTGCCTCCCAAATCCCAGTTGATCGGGAGGAAATGGGGATTTTGCAGTAACCTTCCTCTGCCATGCCCACTAAGCCACGCCCACAAGCCACACCACGCCCACAGTAAAAAAAAATTGAAACCCACCACTGGTGCACAGCTAACCCTGGGGTAATGCAACTCCATCCAGAACTAAAAGTGTTAAAATCTCAAAACCCAGAGCTCCTTGCACCCAAAGCCACTCCAACTTTCTGTGATTCAGAAGACAGTTGTCCCCTGTCCAGAGCCCAAGAGTCTTGAAGCAGGGCAAGAGGCTAGCAACATCATCACTTGGGTCACCTGGGATGGAGATGTAAAATTGAGTATTATTAGCATCCTGATGGTACCTTATCCCATGATGAGCTTCATGTAGATGTTAAAAAGGAGTGGAGAAAGTATGATGCCCTGTGGCACACCAGAAAGAAGTTGCCATGTACTGGACCTCTCATTCACTAACAAAACCAATTGAGAATGAGCTGGCAATCCATTTACAATGTGCTTCTTTCAAAGAGAATACATTTGATTTCATTTAGGAAAACTATATGTATGCTTAGGATTGTATGTCTTAGGAGTTTATAATGAGCCATGGTGGTGCAGTTAGAATGCAGAGTTGCAGGCTAACTCTGCCCACTGCCAGGAGTTTGATCCTGATTGGCTCAAGGTTGACTCAGCCTTCCATCCTTCTGAGGTGATAAAAATGAGGACCCAGGTTGTTGGGGGGATAATATGCTGACTCTGTAAACTGCTTAGAGAGTGATTTAAAGCAGTATGAAGCAGTATATAAGTCTAAATGCTATTGCTATTGTTGGAGTTATTCTATCATTTTTTCTTCTTTATAATATAATGTAATAACTGAGAGGATAGCACTAGATAATTTTAGAGAACAGAGACCAAAAATTGCTGCATTTTGCACCTTAATTTTCTACTTTCTAAACTCAGGTAATGCTTTTTTCACCCTCCTTATATTTTAGGTGGTGGATAAATAGTTAAAGCTTGTCCATATTAGATCATAGATAAATAGAAGAAAAAGTTCACAGAAGCCAAAGTGTTTTGTGCCAAACCCTACTATTATTTTTGATTAACTCATGCATGACTTCTCTTTGCAGCTGTGTGAGCAGGGCACTAGGTTTCCCCCCCCCCCCACATTACACAACTAATCTGATTTGCTTTCTCTGCAGATGGATTTAAAGAGCTGTAATAGTAGGAACAGAACTAGTGGCATTATAATTCTGTGACCTGGGGAAAGCTTTGTTCAAGAATGGTCCAGTTTCTTCTGAGTGATTGATTCATATAATCAATTCATTTTGAAATGTAAAAGATTTAAGTTCGCATCCTTCAAACATCCTGTATGGATATATGAGAACATGCATAGTACCTTGTTCTTTCTGTATCCAGTCAAACAAAACATACTTCTTAAAAAAACTTTCCACAGAACCCCTAAGCATAATCTTTGAAAAAGCTTTGAAAAAGCTTTCACGACCAGTTCCCTTCCCAAACTCTGGTCACTAGCCACGGTCATCCCTGTCTTCAAAAAAGGAGACCTCAGCCTAGTTGAAAATTACAGACCAATCTCTCTATGCTGCGTCACTGCAAAGTAATGGAATCTATCATCAACCAATCCATTACCCTCCACCTAGAAACAAACAACCTACTCTCTAATAAACAATTTGGTTTCAGAAAAAAATTATCATATAACTTACAACTTCTTCACTGCAAAAACATATGGACTACAAATCTTGATCAGGGCAAAGCGATAGATGCGATCTACATAGACTTCTGTAAAGCTTTTGACTTAGTAGTACATGATAAACTTCTCCTAAAACTAAAATCCTATGGCATTTCAGGACCCCTCCACAGTTGGATAACAGCTTTCCTGTCAAACAGACAACAAGTGATCAAAATTGGCAATGCTCTATCAAATCCTGTTCCTGTCAAAAGTGGCGTTCCCCAAGGCAGCATTCTTGGACCAACACTCTTCATATTATACATTAATGATCTCTGTGACCATATTACAAGTGATTGTGTTCTCTTTGCTGACGATGTCAAACTATTTAACACCACCAATACAACTACCCTTCAAAAAGACCTTGACTAAGTATCTAAATGGTCTAAAACTTGGCAACTCCAAATCTCAACCAGCAAATGCTCAGTCTTACATATTGGAAAAAAGAACCTAAACACTAAGTACAAGCTTGATGGACATTGCCTTACAGATGACCCCCACCCTGTTAAGGACCTTGGAGTTTTAATATCAAATGATGTAAGTGCCAAAGCCCATTGCAACTATATCGCAAAAAAGGCTTTAAGAGTTGTAAACCTAATCTTGCGTAGCTTCTTCTCCAAAAACACTACACTACTAACCAGAGCATATAAAACATTCGCTAGACCAATTCTTGAATACAGCTCGCCTGTCTGGAACCCATACCACATTTCTGACATCAATACAATTGAACATGTCCAAAAATATTTTACAAGAAGAGTTCTCCACTCCTCTGAATACAACAAAATACCTTATGCCACCAGACTTGAAATCCTGGGCTTAGAAAATTTAGAACTGCGCTGCCTTCGACATGACCTGAGTTTAACTCATAGAATCATCTATTACAATGTCCTTCCTGTCAAAGACTACTTCAGCTTCAATTGCAACAATACACGAGCACACAATAGATTTAAGCTGAATGTTAACCGCTCCAATCTTGATTGCAGAAAATATGACTTCAGTAACAGAGTTGTTAATGCTTGGAATAAACTACCTGACTCTGTGGTCTCTTCCCCAAATCCCCAAAGCTTCAACCAAAAACTGTCTACTATTGACCTCACCCCATTTCTAAGAGGTCTGTAAGGGGCGTGCCTAAGAGCACAAGCGTGCCTTCCATTCCTGTCCTATTGTTTCCTTTCGTTATATCCAATTAATATAGTTATTACATACTCATACTTATATATATGCTTATATATTGTATAATTATTTCATGTTTATGCTTATATATACTGAGTGACAAAATAAAATAAATAAAAATAAGTAAAAAATAAAAATAAATAAAATGTCTGAACTTCTTTATTATAGTTATAATAAATTAATAACAATGGGAGCCAGGCATGGGGCAAATGATGAAACATAAACTGTGATGCCATAGTGGAAACTGCATGCTACATATACTTGTATATGACATCAGGATGCAAGTATAAATGGCTGAGGTTTATGTCAAGGGATTATTGATCATATAGAATAAATTTTTTATTGGCCAAGAGTGATTGGACACACAAGGAATTTGTCTTTGGTGCATAAGCTCTCAGTGTACATAAAGATATAAGTGATAAATCCTGATCATAGTCATCATAATACATTCATCATGAATAATAAAATACAACACTTAGTGATAGTCATAGGATACTAAATAAGCAATCAACCTAAATCATACTAGGAAACTAAATAAAATAATATAAATCGTAAAGATACAAGCAACAAAGTTATAGTCATAAGTAGAAAAGAAGATAGTTAATAGAAAGGATGAAAAGAATAATAGTAATACAGTCTTAGTAATAGTTTGACAGTATTGTGGGAATTACCGGTAGTTGTTTAGCAGAGTGATAGCAAGAGGGATATTTCATCATATCTGGCTCATTTCAGTTTCTACTACATACCTATAACTAGTACAAATGTCTGCTGCTTGCATTCCCTTTAAACATAGATTAATAAGATTAATTTTGTTTATATTGTAACATAAAATAAACATGGTTTTAGCTTTTTCTAGTCTGGCAACTGTTACAAACAACATTGCTAAAAATACATGGGAACATATTACAATTATATAATTCTCCCTGCTATGATTGTTTCATCTTCAATTTTAGACTGATTTCAGAAGTTATCCAATGTCTTTCAACACTTTAACACAAGGGCCTCTGTGGCTCAGACTGGTAAGACAGTCTGTTATTAACACAGCTGCCTGCAATTACTGCAGGTTCTAGTCCCACCAGGCCCAAGGTTGACTCAGCCTTCCATCCTTTATAAGGTAGGTAAAATGAAGACCCAGATTGTTGGGGGCAATAAGTTGACTTTGTATATAAATATACAAATAGGATGAAGACTATTGCTAACATAGTGTAAGCCGCCCTGAGTCTTCGGAGAAGGGCGGGATATAAATGCAAATAAAAAACAAAAACAAACAAAAAACCCTTCAAATTCTTAGTTTAATTTGATACCTGACTTGCATAATAGTTTACTGTAGACTATCTTTTCTATATAAAACTTTTCTATATGAAACCTATTTTCACATCAAGATATGAAAGTTATTTGAAAGATAAAACATTATCAAAGGATGCTAGTCACAAAGCTAGCGAAATTCAGTTTTCTATTTAATACGATTATGTGTGCAGAATGTTTTTTAAGACACTCTTGGCCTCAAATAGCCAAGCTTAGGTGTGAAAAAAAAAATACTGCTAAAGACAGCATTAGCATAAATCAAAGGAAATTGGTATTAAAATTATTCCTATGGTTACTATATGCCCAGGAAGTTGCACTGTAAAACTATAGCTCTGTTAATGCAATCTGGAGAACATGCAGAAATCAGTCCAATATCACGTACAACACTTAGACTTTTTCTATGGTAGGCATCATGAAAGGAAACAACAGAACAATGGAAAACAACTGCAGGACTTTTCACAGTTAACTAACTAAACCCTTACCACTGTTTGCTTCATAGGACTCTCACCGTCCATAAAGACAAACTGGAACAATCAAAACTGGACATTATTTGGAATTATGATCCCCTTCTTTGTGTAATTTAATAATAAAAAAATTTCCTCAACTTATTCAACATCATTCTTTTTGAACAGATCTAGTGCATAGATAAGAACATTATTGGAGCAGCAAGACACACAGAACAGTTGGTGATTTATGCTATTCCCCTCCAGCCTCATTTCTGGTTTTCATTCCTGGTTTTATTTTATAGTTGTTATTTTCTAGGAAGTTTTTTATCATACTTTTCTTACCTGTATCTCAGGCTAATAAAAGTATTTTATAAATTGCATTAAAGTCTAACCTACCAATTATATTATAATTATGCATAATTATGAAATTAGTAAAAATGAACGATCCGGATATGTATTTGGCCTTTTTGGCCCACCTGTGATTTTTAACTGCTCATTTTGACTGTTTTTCCTTTTTCTCCTTCTTGCCCACCTGAATCTGTGCAATATTCGTATAATGTAGTTCTTGGATTACAATCACTTGTTCACTGGCTGATTAAAGTTATGATGGTACTGAATGAGTGGTACGTACAACTCGAAGTTCAGGACATTGCAACACCATCATGTGGTGACATGATTGTGATTTGGGTGCTTGACAACCAGCTAACACTTAGGATGATAGGAGTGTCCCATGGTCACAGTCAATGGAGAAGCCAGTGGGGAAGATCGTAACACACTCCTCTAAATAGCTCCCATTGCTTTTTGTCCCAAGGGGTCTTGTATTTGGTAGCACATGCCCACCCATACTTCAAATTGACTGCCTGCACCAGACCACATCACCCAGCTCCTGCCTACTCTTTTTTGTCCTCTAGCTACCTGGCATAGCTTTACAATCAATAATTGTTGAAACTTTTGTGTAATGCGGCCTTGTAAATTATCTGTTTTTTCCCTTCCTTTTTGTCAGACAGACTTGACAGCCTAGATATACGTAATTTATTTCCTGATTCCAGCATTTGGCATCTATCCAGTCATTTCAAATCTATGATCACTGTTGCCTGTAGATCACATGACTTGACTTATCTTATGTGTCTGTGGTGAAATTTGGAAAGCATATCATTGTTAATTCTAAATTATTGCTAGGATATGTTCTTGAAAATAAAAGTTTGCTGGAAAACTACTACAATTGAAAACCATTTCCTGATCCTGGAAAAAGAAATTTCATGTACGGAGAAGCCTAAGGGTTTTGTATGTGGGAGTGGTGGTTCTTTTGTGTAGTTTTTCACTGTCATTTTTGTCATGGATGCCAAGAAAGTTAAACAAGTATAGGCAGTCCTCAACTTACAACCATTTATTTAATGACTGTTTGAGTTAGATGGTCCTGAAAAAAGTTACTACTGAGCAGTCCTTATACGTAGGACCATTGCAGTGTCTCTATGGTCATGTGAACAAAATTTGCACGCTTGTCAATGCTCTGGAACGAATTTCCTCCTGGACTACGTCAAGTGCCTGATCTTCGGACCTTTCGCCGTGAGCTGAAAACGCATTTATTTATTCAAGCGGGACTGGCATAATATTAATATTTATAATATTTATAATATTTTTAATATTTTAAAATTTTAACTGGGATTTTATTATTATATGGTTTATAATTTTAAATTTTAAACTTTTAAATGTGGCCATTTTTTTTTCTAAATATGCTCGGTTTTAAATTGTCGTTTTAATTGTACATTTCTGTGTTTTTTATCTTTTGGCTGTACACCGCCCTGAGTCCTTCGGGAGAAGGGCGGTATAAAAATTTAATAAATAAATAAATAAAATGTATTTACAACTGCAGAATCCTGGGTCAGGTGATCACAATTTATGACCTTCCGAGGGGACTTCCAACAAACAAAATCAATGGATTTGCTTAATGTCCATAGTGATTTGCTTAACAAGGACAGTAAAACAGGTTGTAAAATTGTATGTGACTCATTTCAACCACAACACTTAGAAACGGGAGTTCCAGTCCCAATTGTGGTTATAAGTCATGGACTAGCTGTAGTGCGTTCTCCTTTTTCTCCCATTTGTCTTCCTTTCCAATTGTCTACATCCTCTTGTGCCTGGTCAGGTTTCTGCTGTAGTAACCCTACCTTAGAATCGCCTATGGTTGACAGGCTGCTCTTTACACCTTAGTGCCCATGAAATGCCTTTTGAATGGCCACCAGCCAACCTATCAATGACTATGTTCTATATGGTTTTTTAAATTCCTTTTATAACAATTATGATACATAGGTAAGGCAGGGCAGGGCAGGGCAGGATGTTTGGCACTAATTCTTGCAACGGATGGTGGTGAAAGAAAGGATCTGAGGGTTTGTGATGTGGAAATACATCAGTGCATTGTGGCTCATTTTGCTTCCCTGAATGTTTGCACATGTTTATGTATTTATTTACTTTTAGAATGTTCAAATTTGTGAGGCAGTTTTTTTTCTTCATTTTTTCCCTACAGTCCTGTATCTGCAGCTGTAATACAACCACTTCATCTTTTAACACCCAGGCCTTGGAGGATGCCTGACTGTCACAATTGATTCAAAAATATATTCAGTGATTCTTTACAAGTACTCCAGTCCGCAAGCCCTTTCAAAACAACATATTTTACCTGTGTTGTTTTCACTTCTGTGATTAGAGACATATGATTTTTGGACATTCTGTGAAATGTTTCCTCTTTTTTTCCTTCTTTGTTTCAACAAGCATATTAGTTTACTCTTTCTTATTAAATATGCAATGTGATTGTATAACCAAATGTCTTAAAATGTTTTTCTTTTGTTTATTTTTAACAGTAGATGGTTTGTAATCTTGTGTATTCCTAAAATCAGGTATATATAATAGATCATGGCTTTCCTGATTATTTTAATAAGACTGCATTGGGATACTGCCTCCTTTTGTATTCATATATTTGTACAATTAGGGCAGTGCTAAAACACAGGCAGGGTAATTTAGCTGAATTCTTTATTCTGGTACTATTATTAGGCCCTTTGTCTCATATCTGGTTTAGGTTTAAGTCTAAAACCTCAGCTCTAAATGTTTAATTCTAGTTCCCCTGTAATATTTTAAATCAACTGGTTTTGTTGACATTTTAAAGTATTATCCTTGTCGCTTTCTTGAAAACGCCACACTGTTCGTTTATCCTTTTCTGCTTTTGAAATGCAGGTGGAAGGCAATTGTGTCCTAGAAATCATATCCTCAATTTCCACAGGGCCATTTCTGCCCACATACAGTATGTGGGCGTGATATTCACTCATTTTGGGAAAGGTAAATTTAAAGAAATTTGATCTTACCTGTGAAATAAAAACAAGGAATCTTGTGACACTGGCAAATTTATCATGGCAGATTTCTTGGACCTCATGTCCTACATTTGATGCCTGGGAAATTGTATTGTCGTGTTTATTTCAATTCCCTGAAGAGTGGGTTGTCTCAGGGTCAGTGTTGCCTATATTTTACTTTCTTTTGATTGAAAGGACATTGGAGATCTATTATGGTTTTATAGTATGTTTACTAGAATTTTGTAACCTAGGCAGCGGAGGTAGACAAGCTGCATTCATTACAGGACGAACAGCCAAGATTACACTTCCAGTTTCTCAGAAGATTGCCTTTAGGTTCTCTATTGTGACAAGCAAAGGGATTCGGTTATCTGTCATATTAAACGGGATGATGTTTTAGATGGACCTGTAATTTTATATAGTAGAGCATTTCCTATAAATGAGTGGAGAGACATATAGCTATTTAAAGAAAATATCTGACATACAGATCTATGGAAGAACTGACAGACTGAACTAATAGTAGTTCTAGTGTTATCATAGCTATATTTCTACTTATTATCAGAATTATATATTATTTTGAAGTTTAAAGTTTTACCCATCCTTTTAGAGACATTTTCTGAGCCACCAGATTAGTTACTCAGAATGTTATTTTTTTTTTTTATAAAAACATAAAAATAAGGCCGCAGTCAGAGATATGCTTGGTTCCAGCAGGAACAATAAATTGTGTGCCTCCAGCACTTGGATGTGTTTCAAGGCCATTTCTTCATGAATGGTTACTATGTAAAACAAGAACTGTGGTTTCTTTCAACATTTATGTATTTATTATTTAAAAGCAGCCATACTGCCAACCTTGAACAAGTTGATTTAAACAGAAGGAGAATTCTGATGTTCTTTTGCACGTTGGGTGTTCTGGAAAAGGCTATTCAGTAAAATCTTTGGTATTATTTAGTTGCAATTTGAAATCACAGCCCAAGCTGTGGCTTTCACATTTGTATGACTTCGCTTTATACCAGGCATATTTATTTATTTATTATATTTTTATGGGCACCCATCCCGCAAGAGTGTGATTTGTAATACTAACTTCAAGAAAAGGACAGATCTGCGTTGATACAAAGGAAAGAGCTAATCCCGACTTCTGTGTGTTATGGCCAGTTGTGATTGTTCCCCTCCCAACATTATTTTTTAATAGTTTAAAGTATATCTCCTATTATGAACTTTAGATTGTAATGACAATAGTCTAGAGTTGCAGATGTGAAATATAAGGCCACCCTCACCCTGGGCTTGGAGTCTCAGCAATGTGGTGAATGCTGGGAAATTATGTCCTCACTGGCACCTGCTGTTCAACATCATTCTTTCAGGATGATTTGTGGCAGTATCTAGTTGGCATCAAAATTATAATGGAGACATTCTCAATGATTGGATCTGGAGAGAATTCTAGAAATGGAGAAGCACATCAGAAAATTGCTTTTATTGATGCTTGGGGCAATTGGAAGGGGACACACCAAGCTGTGGATTCAAAGAAAGAAAAAAGTTGATCTAGGAATATATTTTCTTTCTGTTATGGTGGCACAGGTTATGTAGGTCTTTAGAGATAAATGCCAGAACCTTCACATTTGAGTGTAGAAATAATTCATTTCCAGGGGACTTTTTAAAATGCCTTAAGCAACTGCCTTCTATATTAAGAATTTCCGGGTCATCTTTAGGACAGACTTCACTGTAATACACGTTTATACATTATATATTAAATGTATACACTGGAGAAACAAGTAAGTCATATTCTTGGAGATGACTCCTTTTACTGGAGCATATATTATTTTAAAAAATGGACTAGTGTCATGAGTTAACATTCTTTGCACGCTCAAAATCTTCAGTTTGGTGATTCCTCATCTATAGTGTAAAAGTAATATTAATTCATTGCTTCCTGTAATCTTTCTGGTTAATAGCCTCAATCTCAATATCCTTGATAAGCCTGGTACACCTGATTCTGAGTCAGAGTAGATAGATTTGTGATTGAAACTATTATAGGCTCTAAACTTCAGGCAATTGTGGAGGTGGAACTCATTACATTTTATCTCTTACATTCTCTGCAAGCAGATTGCAGTTCCTGCACCTGTTTGATTGGAATGGATGAAACGTTATTTATTTCCTTTTCAAAAAACATCTACTGATGTTCTTGCTTCTGAAGTGTCTTAGCTAAAACTTCTGGCAAATGCCGTTAATTTTAAGACAGTTTTGACATCTAAGCTAGAATTCCCCTTCATAAAATTAACAACAACAACAACAACAGCAACAACAACATTTGAACAGCATCAGCACTGATAAAATCACCTTCAGTCAATGCAAAAGGAAGCTTTATTTGAAGCAGCTTACATACTGTGATACAGTGGTGGTATTCAATTTTTTTTTACTACCGGTTTTGTGGGCGTGGCTTGTTTGGTGGGCATGGCTTGGTAGTCACGATCCTAGTTCCCCCTATGAGGATTCCTGCATCTAGATCTTTTGCAATCCCTCAATGAGTCATAGGAAACCAGATTCCATACAGCTCTGAATCCTTAAGGCAAAACAAATACAAGTGGTCCTCGCTTAATGGCTGGTTACTTAGCAAGTGTTCAAATTTATGACTGATCTCCCCAGAGCTACTTGACCTGTTTTTAGAGTTTTGACAGCCATGCACACACACACACACACAGACAGAGACACACAGACACACACATATATTTATGACCAGTTACAACATCCCACACAGTCATGTGACTGAGGTTTTCTATGTTTTTTGTCAGTTTCCAACAATTCCTTCTGGCTTCACTGCTCATTGCTGCTGGCAAAGGTAAGGCCAAAGGGCACGGGTTGGTGGGTGGATGGGGGAGAGAGAATTGGTGGAGGGGTGAAAGCAGCAGCAGATGGACCGATGCATGCGGGGATGGAGGGGAGCGTGCGGGAGATCGTGGCACCAGAGCTCTTCCTGTATGTTTCCCTCAGCCGTCCCATGCCCTTCGGCCCCCACCCACCTGCCGGCCCATGCCCTTCAGCCTTACCTTTGCCAGCAGTGGTGAGCAGACGTATGTGGCTAGATTCTGCAAGTAGGGGCAAGGCAGGGCAGGCGGGCAGGCAGAGTGAGAGAGTGAGCATCAGGCGGGCAGGTGAGTGAGTGAGGACCGGGGACTGGTTCGGGGGGTGGCCAGCCAGAGGTTGCTACCAGGGGCCGGTTTAGCTCACGCTGGTAAAAGCCTGTTATTAAGGCTTATTAAGAACACAGTAGCCTGCAATTACTGCAGGTTCGAGCCCGGCCCAAGGTTGACTCAGCCTTCCATCCTTTATAAGGTAGGTAAAATGAGGACCCAGATTGTTGGGGGGGCAATAAGTTGACTTTGTAAAAAAAAAATATACAAATAGAATGAGACTATTGCCTTATACACTGTAAGCCGCCCTGAGTCTTCGGAGAAGGGCGGGGTATAAATGTAAACAAACAAACAAACAACAGTTCGGCAAACCACGCCAAATTTCCACTAATGGTTCACCCGAACCAGCTGAATAATGCTGTGACCTCTGCTGTGATAATACCTTTAACACTATTAAACAACATCTGCCTATCACAGCTACTTGGAAAGGACTCGATAGGTAGAAAAAAATGCCAAATCTATTCTAAACATCTGGCTGACTATGCAACAAACCATAAAAACAGCAACAATTATTGGGCCGGTTTAGCTCACGCTGGTAAAGCCTGTTATTAAGAACACAGTAGCCTGCAATTACTGCAGGTTCGAGCCCGGCCCAAGGTTGACTCAGCCTTCCATCCTTTATAAGGTAGGTAAAATGAGGACCCAGATTGTTGGGGGGGCAATAAGTTGACTTTGTAAAAATATACAAATAGAATGAGACTATTGCCTTATACACTGTAAGCCGCCCTGAGTCTTCGGAGAAGGGCGGGGTATAAATGTAAACAAAAACAAAAAAAATTATTTATATCGATCTGAAACTTTATGGAAAATCAGCAATCAAAATCCAGTCATTGACAAATACTACTGTATAAGAATTTTTAGCATGGATATAGCAATGGAATTTGGTCTGAAGAAATGTGCTACAATAGTAATAAAGCAAAGTAAAATCATAAATAGAAATGGAAATGAAATGCTGAATGTCCAAACCTTTAGGAGTTATCAATATTAAGCCTTCAAGTATCTGGGCATTTTACAGTTTGATAACATCAAACATGGCCAAGTTAAAAATGTGATTAATAAAGAATACCTCCAAAGATCAAGAAGATTGCTAAAGTTAAAACTGAATGGCGGAAACGTCATCAAAGCTATATAACTTGTGATAAGATACATTGCTGGAATTATTAACTGGACACAAGCTGAACTAAATAATTTGTACCAAAAATCAAGAAAATTTATGACTATTAAATATACATTAAATTCTTGTAGTGATATTGATAGATTATACCTGCTCCACAGAAATGGAAGCAGAGGTTTTTATCAGGTCAACAAATTGTCAAGGGACAAAAGTGTGTATCAATTGATGATGTAAAAGACAGCAAAGAGCAAACGCTGATGGAGGTCAAAATTGAAATTTACTAAATGTACAAGAAACAAAAAGTGACCATTGAAGTAATGTAATAAAACACAAACAGAATGCTGGCAATGAAAAACAACTTCCATTCAAGCCCATTAAAAAAACCCTCAGTATTTCTTAGTCTGGTTAGTATAATTCAGCATGGTTTGAAAGTCATGGTGTGATGAAGGCTACAGTTCTAAAGGCCATCTAGTGACAAAGTCTGATGCTTTAAGCGGGATCAAGACAGTAAACACTAAGCTGTAATCCTGTTTAGTTAATGTTTCAAAGAGAGCTTTAAAGGTTAAAACTGGGCTTCTATTGGTACATTGGAAACAAGGCAATGTGGCTGCAATTTAGTGCATACATAGGTTAGGTAGACTAAATGCAATGCTGAAATACTAATAACAGCAAAATAAAAGAGGCAAATCCAATGTTTAATGTTCAGCAAAAACAATTAAAGGGATTTCAAATGCCCTCAAAGGCAAAAGAACAAGGATTTTCTGTAGCATCTACAAACTTTTTATAACTACTAATATTACTGATATAAAATCAGTAGAAGTTTTTCAAGTAGTAATACTGGTATTCTGTCTAAATATTTTGTTATTAATTTTCAAAGGTATTATTTGTCCTGCTTTTCATTTTCATTAATCTGAACAAACATTCTTTTTTCTATTCAGGTTCTACTCATGTGTTTATTTTTTTATTTATTTATTTATTTTGTCACAACAATATATGTAACTATCATACAGAAAGGTTATATAGTATATAAAGGTATAGAAGAAAAGAAAAACAATAGGACAGGAATGGTAGGCACGTTTGTGCGCTTATGTATGTCCCTTATGGTCCTCTTAGGAATGGGGTGAGGTCAATAGGGAGATAGGGCGGTATATAAATATGAAAAATAAATAAATAAATAAATAGTAGAAAGTTTTTGGTTGAAGCTTTTAGGATTATGAGAAGAGACCACAGAGTTAGGTAAAGTATTCCAAGCACTGATGATTCTGTTACAGAAGTTATATTTTCTGCAATCTAGATTAAAGCGGTTGACATTAAGTTTAAATCTATTGGTTGCTCTTGTATTATTGCAATTAAAGCTGAAGTATGATACCTAAGATGGCGCCGACGAAGGCTGCCTCGGTGAAATGCTCTCTAATTGTTTCTTTATTTCTAATTGTTCTCTGTGACTCACTACGGATTTCCTACTCACGAGACCATCTGCTAAAAATTAAGGAACATTTCTTTAAGGAGCAGCTTTCTTTAATCTCACCCCCGCCTGTCTTTACAAACACGGAGGAGATTCTAACACAGGAGGAGGCAATTCCCACGGAGCCATGGATTACTAAAAAAACCAAACGACGGAAACGAAGGAAACGAGGTAAAAGATCTGGGATCTTAATCAAGCTAAGAACTCGCACTAAAACTCCTCTGCCTTCAATTTTCCTAACAAATATACGCTCACTTGCAAATAAGATGGATGAAATACTCCTCTTAAACAAATACTATTCTGATTTTCGCAATTCAGCAGTCCTATGCTTCTCTGAAACCTGGTTAAATGAATCAATTGAAAATAGCAGCCTGAACATTCCAGGATTTCAAATTGAACGGTCAGACAGGATTCCAGAAACATCTGGTAAAAGAAAGGAGGAGGCTTATGCCTATATATTAATTCAACCTGGTGTCAAGATTTTAACATAATTTACAAATTCTGTGACAACAATTTAGAGACTCTAATTATCAACTGCAAACCTTACTATTCGCCTCGTGAATTTTCCTCATTTCTTCTAATTGCTGTTTATGTCCCACCACAAGCCTGTGTAAACGAGGCATTACGAACTCTAGCTGACCAAATCATGGAGGCTGAAGCCAAACACCCTGATTCACTGGCCATTGTTTTGGGAGATCTAAACAAGGCAAACTTAAGGAAAGAACTACCAAAATACTTTCAGCATGTCAATTGTCCCACCAGAGGCAAGAATACTCTAGACCACTGCTACACAACACTAAAAGATGCCTATCGGTCTTTACCACGTGCAGCTGTAGGACACTCTGATCATTGCATGATTCACCTTGTACCTGCTTACAGGCAAAGACTTAAAGCCATAAAACCAATAATTAAATCAGTGAAAACCTGGACGGAGGAATCAGAATTAAAGCTACAGGCATGTTTTGACTGCACTGATTGGAATATTTTTAAAGATACCTCTGCAGACCTGGATGAACTCACAGATACTGTAACATCATATGTCAGCTTCTGTGAAGACCTATGTGTACCTACAAGAAACTTGCGAATACACAGTAATAACAAACCTTGGTTTACACCTAAACTTAAGCAGCTACGACATTCCAAAGAGGAAGCCTACAGAAAAGGTGATAAAATGCTGTACAATCAGGCCAGAAATGCACTAACAAGGGAGATAAGAGCAGCAAAAAGAAGCTACTCTGAAAAGCTAAAGAATCAATTTTCAGCAAATGAACCAGCAAACATGTGGAAAACTCTTAAAAATATCACCGGCTATGGCAAACCTCCTTCCCAGGCTGAAGGTAATCAACAACTGGCAGATGACCTGAATGAGTTTTACTGCAGGTTTGAAAGGAAACTACAGCCACCTATCTCCACAACCCCCATCTCAGACACACCAACAACAGCCAAGCCTCCTACAACTGACCCCATTTCATTGGGTTCACAACCCCTAGTGATCACAGAAAAGGAAGTGCAGGACCTATTTCACAGACAAAAGCCAGGAAAAGCTCCAGGCCCAGACAAGATAACTCCTTCTTGCTTAAAAGTCTGTGCTGACCAATTGGCCCCATCTTCACCCATATTTTCAATAAATCACTAGAGATGTGCTATGTTCCTTCTTGCTTCAAACGCCTACCATCATCCCAGTGCCAAGAAGCCCACCATCAAGGAACTGAATGACTACAGACCAGTTGCTCTAACATCTGTAGTCATGAAAACCTTTGAAAGGCTAGTGCTTTCCTACCTGAAAACCATCACGAATCCGCTCTTAGACCCCTTGCAATTTGCATACCGAGCAAATAGATCAACAGATGATGCTGTTAATATGGCTCTGCACTACATCCTACAACATCTTGAGTCTCCAAAGACCTATGCAAGGGTCCTTTTGTAGACTTTAGTTCAGCATTCAATACCATCATTCCAGACATTCTTCTAACTAAGCTAAACCAGCTACAGGTACCGGAACAGACTTGTAAGTGGATCACAAGCTTCCTAACAAACAGGAAGCAGCAGGTGAAGCTAAGCAAGATCACATCAAATACCTGTACAATTAGCACAGGGCCCCCAAGGCTGTGTGCTCTCCCACTTCTCTTCTCTCTGTATACCAATGACTGCATCTCCAATGATCCATTTGTTAAGCTACTGAAGTTCGCAGATGACACAACAGTGATTGGTCTCATTCGAGACAATGACGAATCCATATAGACGAGAGGTCGAACGACTAGCCTTGTGGTGCAACCAAAACAATCTGGAACTGAACACACTCAAAACCGTAGAAATGGTGGTAGACTTTAGGAAAACCCTTCCATACTTCCACCTCTCACAATACTTGACAACACAGTATCAACAGTAGAAACCTTCAAATTTCTGGGTTCTATCATATCGCAAGATCTCAAATGGACAGCTAACATCAAAACATCATTAAAAAGGACAACAAAGAATGTTCTTTCTGCCAACTCAGTAAGCTCAAACTGCCCAAGGAGCTGCTGATCCAATTCTACAGAGGAATTATTGAGTCTGTCATTTGCACCTCTATAACTGTCTGGTTCGGTTCTGCAACCCAACAAGAAAAACACAGACTTCAGAGGATAATTAGAACTGCAGAAAAATAATTGCTACCAACCTGCCTTCCATTGAGGACCTGTATACTGCACGAATCAAGAAGAGGGCCGTGAAAATATTTGCAGATCCTCGCATCCTGGACATAAACTGTTTCAACTTCTACCTCAAAACGACGCTATAGAGCACTGCACACCAGAACAACTAGACACAAGAACAGTTTTTTCCCGAAGGCCATCACTCTGCTAAACAAATAATTCCCTCAACACTGTCAGACTATTTACTGAATCTGCACTACTATTAATCGTTTCATAGTTCCCATCACCAATCTCTTTCCACTTATGACTGTATGACTATAACTTGTTGCTGGCAATCCTTATGATTTATATTGATATATTGACCATCAATTGTGTTGTAAATGTTGTACCTTGATGAACGTATCTTTTCTTTTATGTACACTGAGAGCATATGCACCAAGACAAATTCCTTGTGTGTCCAATCACACTTGGCCAATAAAATTCTATTCTATTCTATTCTATTCTATTCTAAGTAGTCTTTGACAGGAAGAATATTACAATAGATGATTCTATGAGTTAAACTTAGGTCTTGTCGAAGGCGACGGAGTTCCAAGTTTTCCAAGCCCAGGATTTCAAGTCTAATGGGATAAGGTATTTTGTTGTTTACAGAGGAATGGAGAACTCTTCTTGTAAAATATTTCTGGACACGTTCAATTGTATTGATGTCAGAGATATGGTGAGGGTTCCAAACAGGTGAGCTGTATTCTAGAATTGGTCTAGCAAATGTTTTATATGCTCTGGTTAGTAGTGTAGTGTTTTTGGAAAAGAAGCTATGCAAGATTAGGTTTACAACTCTTAGAGCCTTTTTTGCTATGTATTTGCAGTGGGCTTTGGTACTTAGATCATTTGACATGAAAACTCCAAGGTCTTTAACGGGATGGGGGTCATCTGTAAGGTAATGTCCATCAAGCAAGTACTTAGTGTTTGGGTTCTTTTTTCCTATATGTAAGACTGAGCATTTGCTGGTTGAGATTTGGAGTTGCCAAGTTTTAGACCAAGCAGTTAGATGATCAAGGTCTTTTTGAATGATAGATGTATTATCAGTAGTGTTAAATAGTTTGACATAGTCAGCAAAGAGAACACAATTACTTGAGATATGGTCACAAAGATCATTAATGTATAGTATGAAAAGTGTTGGTTCAAGGACGCTGCCTTGAGGAACGCCACTCTTGACAGGAACAGGATTTGATAGAGCATTGCCAATTTTGACCACTTGTTGTCTGTTAGACAGAAAAGCAGATATCCATTTGTGAAGGGGTCCTGAAATGCCATAGGATTTTAGTTTTAGGAGAAGTTTATCGTGTACTACTGAGACAAAAGCTTTGCAGAAGTCTATGTAGATTGCATCTATTGTTTTGCCTTGATCAAGATTTGTAGTCCATATGTTTTTACAGTGGAGAAGTTGTAAATTGCATGATAATTTTTTCCTGAAACCAAATTGTTTATTGGAGAGTAGGTTGTTTGCTTCTAAGTGTGAGGTAATGTATTGGTTGATGATTGATTCCATGACTTTGCAGGTGACGCAGCATAGAAAGATTGGTCTGTAATTTTCGACTAAGCTGGGGTCTCCTTTTTTGAAGATGGGGATGACTGTGGCCAGTGACCACAGTTTGGGAAGGGAACTGGTAGTGAAAGCTTTATCAAAGATTATGCTTAGGGGTTCTGCTATATTAGTGGAAAGTTTTTTTAAGAAGTAGGCACATAGTCCATCGGGTCCAATAGATAGCGATGGTTTTATGTTATGAAGAGCTTTTCCAACATTTTCTTCTGTGAAGTCTATATGAGTTAAGTCATCATGTTCATTGCTGATACGTTTGTGGAATGTCGGATATGTGTTATCGCTGTTAACAAAAACTGAGCCAAAGAATATGTTGAAGAGGTTGGCTTTAACTGTTTCGTCATTGCATTCTTTGTTGTTAGAATCTTTTAGTGGTGGGATGGATTTTGTGTCTTTAAGTTTATTGTTAACAAAATTATAAAAGGCACGATTGGAATTTGTGCGCAGAAGGTCCTCTTCTTTTTTGGTGTGGTAATTTGTGCATTCAGTTTTTATTTGGTTGCATATATTTCTGTAGCGGTTTTTGAAATTTGCTACAAAGCCTTTTTTGTTTCTTTTCCAGAGGGATTTTTTTTTTGATTGAAGCTTTTTTATTGATATGGGTAGTTTGCTTTTCCTGATCATGGTTGTCATTTGTGGTACATATAGTTTAATGATTCTATTGATTTCAAGTAGGAAAACTCTATAGTGGTCTTCAGCAGTTATGCAGTTTGCAAACAGATTTTGCCAGTCCAGAAATGAAAGATCGTTGTTTATAAGGTCGTAGTTGGCTTTTTTGAAGTTGTAGAAGGGGATACTATTGTTATGACGATTTGAGTATGGACATATATTGAGACGAAAATCAATCATGCAGTGGTCAATGTTGGAAAAAGGTTCTTTAATTTGTAGTCCATAAATTGAGTTTGGGTTGTTGCAGAAGATGAGATCAAGGCAGTTGTTGAGTCTTGTATTGTTAGTTACAAGTTGTTCAAGACCTAGGTTTGTAACAGCGTTGTATAGTGTACTATGGATTGGATCAGTTGTACATTCATTAGTTATCCAGTTAATGAGAGGTAGATTTAGGTCGCCCAGGAAGATGAGAGGGTATGGGCAAGAGCTAGCCCATGTTCAGGGTTTCATTTAGCTATGTAATTGAATTTATTTAGATCAGGAGTGTCAAACCCGTGGGGTCACAGCCCTGATTTAGAACATCATGAATGATGTCACTTATGGGTCAATAATTTGCTGAATTTTAATAACAAGCAGCCTCAGCATGGCTAAAATGTTATCATTCAACAATCATTTAAAGGCAACAGGTTTCTTGCACCTGATCTACATCTTAACCGGTTTCCTGTTTCTGATTATTTTTCCATGTACAAGTTATTCTCAGTAATTAAAATATTCCATCTATCTTGATCTGTTTTAGCACTCAATCCTCCATAAACCAATTAATCTTTTAGCAGTATAACTCTTTTTTAGCAGTCACCTGTTAAATATATTCAGGATAGATGAAATCAATAACGGATTATTTCCAGATATTTAGTTTTCTAAAGATAAAGTCAGATTGAGTTGAAGTCCAGGTGACTAGTTGATCTTGTAACCCTGATATTTCAAGGCAGCCTTGGCCAAAGTAGACCTGGAATTTTTAACCCCTTGGCAACATCAACCAAGGTGACCCACCTACATAAATGACAAAGGTCCATAGTAATTGCTAAAACTCTTGCAAAGTATGCACTACAGATAAAGCATAGTTTGCTTAATTGTGATTCTGAACCTTTAAATTGGTCCACAAAATACTCTATGACACATACCAGCTGATCATATTTTAGCCTAGAAGGTGACACAAATCCAATCTTTGCGCGAATTTGAATATCCCCCTATATCGGCTAATGTCTGTACTAATGAACTACATTGATTATGAATTTACACCATTCTGAAGATTAAACAATAATTTAGAATTGTCCAGGCTCTGAAATTTCTCATCTACTTTATTAATAGAAGGCAAAGTTTAAAGATGTACGGCCTTTGTTAAATTAGAAAGACAGAACAATATATTTAAAGGAGTGTAATTAAGTAAAATTTAATTTAATTATCACTTGAACTCTCGGCTCTTTGGCTGCAGTCTTGATTATTCCACTGGCCTCGAGATTTCCACTTTTCTTTTCTTTTTTAAAAAAGTATGCTTTCCCAGTGATTATCTAGCTTATATGACTTGTCAGAGTAGATGTAGTCATAGGTAAAAACACGCACAAGCATGAGGCCAGATGGCTCTTGTTCATTAACTTAGCAAAGTAATAGGCCTTGAGATGAGGATTTCTGAGAAACTAATAAGCTGCTTTCAAAAGGAAAAACAGGATCAGAGTCAAAGGTTGTCATGAGTGTAAAGAGGTAATCTACTAGTGGAAGCTGGAAGTTGAGCTGATCAGGGCTGTCTGATGTTTGGCAGAGGGACAGAGTGATACTGGAAGCAGTCAACAAGCTATCTAAAATCAAACAGTCTAACTTCAAAGCTGATTATATCAAGTGGTGGCAAATGGATGCGAAGATAAGCCGGAGTTTCCCTTCCTTGTACAGACTGACATGCTGGGGAAGAAAAAAGGGCATCACTATAGATAAAGGCCTTGTACTCTTTTCTTGATTTTGACTAGACATAACAAAAGTCAAAGCAGCAGCAAATTGTGATTAGGCTGAACAAAATTTCCCCCTCTTTCTCCAAAGAACTAGAAAAAGAAGGCTTTAAAAAGCACTTTGTGCTGTACCACAGACACAGACAAACAGCAAGAGGATACATGCAATGTTACATTGTGATGCAAACTCCTCCCTCGCACACTTGCATGCAACACTTCAAAACAATTACCAAAGGGAAGAGCTCACCTCCTGACATCACAACACCCTTTCATCATTTTGATGATCAGAAACATACTTTCAGGTTGATGAATGCTGGTTTCAGGACATTTTGCTGCATAGGTAAGGATCTAGTTCATGCAGCACTCTAAACTCTAAACCTGAATCATTCAGTTATTAGAATAGAATGAGCTGGAAGGGAGCTTGGAGGTCTTCTAGTCCAGCCCTCTGCTCAAGCAGGATAAACCTACATCATTTCAAATAAGTGACTGTCTCTAGACCAGGGGTCTGCAACCTTAAGTACTAATAGAATAGAATAGAATAGAATAGAATAGAATAGAATAGAATAGAATAGAATAGAATAGAATAGAATAGAATTTTTATTGGCCAAGTGTGATTGGACACACAAGGAATTTGTCTTGGTGCATATGCGCTCAGTGTACATAAAAGAAAAGATACCTTCATCAAGGTACAACATTACAACACAATTGATGGTCAATATATCAATATAAATCATAAGGATTGCCAGCAACAAATTATAGTCATACAGTCATAAATGGAAAGAGATTGGTGATGGGAACTATGAGAAGATTAATAGTAGTGCAGATTCAGTAAATAGTTTGACAGTGTTGATGGAATTATTTGTTTAGCAGAGTGATGGCCCTCGGGAAAAAACTGTTCTTGTGTCTAGTTGTTCTGGTGTGCAGTGCTCTATAGCATCGTTTTGAGGGTAGGAGTTGAAACAGTTTATGTCCAGGATGCGAGGGGTCTGTAAATATTTTCAAGGCCCTCTTCTTGATTCGTGCAGTATACAGGTCCTCAATGGAAGGCAGGTTGGTAGCAATTATTTTTTCTGCAGTTCTAATTATCCTCTGAAGTCTGTGTCTTTCTTGTTGGGTTGCAGAACCGAACCAGATAGTTATAGAGGTGCAAATGACAGACTCAGTAATTCTTCTGTAGAACTGGATCAGCAGCTCCTTGGGCAGTTTGAGCTTTCTGAGTTGGCGCAGAAAGAACATTCTTTGTTGTCCTTTTTTGATGATTTTTTGATGTTAGTTGTCCATTTTAGATCTTGCGATATGATAGAACCTAGAAATTTAAAGGTTTCTACTGTTGATACTGTGTTGTCTAGTATTGTGAGAGGTGGAAGTATGGAAGGGTTTCTCCTAAAGTCTACCACCATTTCTATGGTTTTGAGTGTGTTCAGTTCGATTGTTTTGGTTGCACCACAAGGCTAGTCGTTCGACCTCTCATCTATATCTGGATTCGTCATTGTCTCGAATGAGACCGACCACTGTGGTGTAATCTGCGAACTTCAGTAGTTTAACAGATGGATCGTTGGAGATGCAGTATATAGTATATTACTCTTTGTATATTGGTATACAGAGAGAAGAGAAGTGGGGAGAGCACACAGTCTTGGGGGGTCCCTGTGCTAATTGTACAGGTATCTGATGTGATCTTGCTTAGCTTCATCTGCTGCTTCCTGTTTGTTAGGAAGCTTGTGATCCACTTACAAGTCTGTTCAGGTACCTATAGCTGGTTTAGCTTAGTTAGAAGAGTGTCTGGATGATGGTATTGAATGCTGAACTAAAGTCTACAAAGAGGACCCTTGCATAGGTCTTTGGAGACTCAAGATGTTGTAGGATGTAGTGCTGAGCCATATTAACAGCATCATCTGTTGATCTATTTGCTCGGTTTGCAAATTGCAAGGGGTCTAAGAACCATTTGGACGCATTTCCCACAGAAAAGAAAACACCAGGAGCCACAAAACCTGGGTGGGTGTGGCCAACTCAATGTCACTCACTTCCACCAGTCACAAGACCTCCCTAGCCATGCCTACCCAGTTGGTCATTAGGGCAGAGAACCAGTTGTTAAAACAGACTAGGAACCACAAAACCCTTTTGACATCTCTCTCTCTGTCTTCCCTCCCTCCCTCCGTCCCTTCCTCCCTCTCCCATCTCTCTCCCTCCCCTGTCTCTCTCCCTCTCTCCCCCCCATATCTTTCTTTGCCTCTCTCTCTCTCCCTCTCTCTGTATCTCTCAGTGTCTGCCCTGGTGCTTCTCCATCCCCTGCTGTCGCCATTAGGTAATTCTCAGGCCAGGCGAGGAGTGACTGGAAGGGGAGGTTGAGGGGCAGGGCCAGCAAGTGGTGGGATCACCCGACAGGGAGCCACAGCAAAGGGCCCAAAGAGCCACATGCGGCTCCGGAGCCACAGGTTGCTGATCCCTGCTCTAGACTCTTCTTAAAAACATCCAGTGGTGGAATGCCCACAATTTCTGGAGGCAACCTGTTCCACTGGTCAATTGCCCTCACTGTTAGGAAGTTTCTTCTTAATTCCAGGTTGCTTCTCTCTTTGATTATTTCCAACCATTGTTTCTTGTCCTACCCTCTAGTGCTTTGGAAAATAAGTTGAGCCCCTTCTTCTTTGTGGCAGCCCCTCAAATACTGGAGTACTGCTATCATGTCACCCCTAATTCTTCTTTTCTTTAGACTAGCCAAACCCAAATCCTGCAGCCATTCTTCATATGTCTCCATGCCTTTGATCATCTTAGTTGCTCTCCTCTGAATTTTTTTCCAAAGTCTCAACATCTTTTTTATAGTATGGTGACCAAAATTGGTTGCAGTATTCCAGGTGTGTCTTATTAGGTTTTATAAAGCGTTGCTAATACTTCATGAGATCTTTATTCTATGCCTGTTTATACAACCCAGGATTGTATTCATTTTTTTGGCTGCTGCTGCAGTCTGCTCATATTCAAGTGATCATGCACTAGACTCCAAGGTCCCTCTCACAGTTACTGTTTTTGAGCCAGGTCTCCGCTAATCTATATTTATATCTTTGATTTTTCCTGCCTAAATGTAAAACTTTGCTTTTCTCCACATTGAAATTCATTTTGCTGGATAGTGTCCATTGTTCCAGTTTGTCAAGATCACTTTGGATCCTGAGCTTGTCCTCTGGGGTGTTGGCTATTCCTAACACCATTGATTAACCTGGTGTGAATTCAGCCTCAAGGCTTATAAATTGCCATAAACTTTGTGGCTTATCATGATGTAGGATTCTGAACAATTTTTTATGCAATAAATCAGGACTATGCAAAGTCAGCCAATATGTTACATACTACTCTGCACCTATGACTTATTTCTTCCTTATACCATCTCATACTCCAGAGTATGCCTCATTATGCTTGGCTCTATATGACATTTTAGCTGGTGGATCTTATCCTCAAAATGTGTTTGCCTAGGGTATCTGCAAAGCCACATGGCTTCTTTAGACAGTTATGAGGTTTATGGTTGTAGATTGACTTCATCCAGGAAGTCAAGAATTGTTCAGCTTAATTGTTCAGAGTGGTGTAGCTGAATAATAAAAATTACAAAATAAAGAGTTGGAAGGGACCTTGGAGGTCTCTAGTTCAATCCCTGGATCAAGCAGAAGACTTTATACAATTCTTAATAATCTCTTCTTAAAAATCTGCAACTTTTGCAGGCAAGCTCTACCCCTGACTAATTGTTGTCATTGTCAGGAAATTTAGTTCCTTAGTTCTAGTTGGATCTCTCTTTGATAAGTTTCCACCTCTACTTTTGTAACAGATTACTGCATGTAATTCTTCCTTTCTTGAATTTCATCTAATAAAGGAATAATATAACTCGTAGGCACCTTAAAGACTTTCTTGTATGGAGCCTGAAATGGAATCTATTGCACTTTACGAAGCTGTGAGCACTGATGAAGTTACATAGTTTGGATAATGAAATGTCTGAAAAATAACAAGCAAGCTCAGAGAGTACCAAGGACCCCTCAGCTGTGATCTTGGAATACTATACATCAGCTATACATTTCACCAATTTATACTGTGTGCTCTGAATCATAGAACTAGTACTATCACCTGCTGCCTTCTTTCAAGTAACTTGCAGAATTGGCAAAAGTCTTTCTTATATCATAAGAGGACTTGAATATTTGGATGCTATATTTTCTATGTTGGGAATGTTTTAATTAGCAAACTTGCTAAATGTGACCTGAATAGTTTGCAGTGGACTGTTATTGTAAATCTAGAGCTATCTCAAAAACGATATTGAAAGTTATTCTTCATAAAACTGGAGGGACATTTTATGTGAACTTTGAATATCACTAGATATTACCGGCTTTAGTCTTGGTTCCAATATGGTTAGACATTTTTATTAATGACTTGAAAGATGTGGTAAATGGAATGCTGGTCAGATTTGCACATTATATGAGATATAGAAGACAGAAACAAAAGTCAAAATAATTTTGATAGGGTTGAAAAATAATAGAATTTCAATGTAATGTTAGTTAAGGAAATAAATCTAGTGCACAAGTTTAGGAATGTGTTCATATCATAACAAACATATTCTATTTATTCTGGACTGGTCTTATCCTTTCTTTAAAAAAACTAGTGTATTGCTTTTTAATCTGTATCAAAAAGAAAAAGAAAACAACAAGCATAAACTGTAATAAATAGTAATCCAGAAAATAAAATGAAGTAATCTAAAAAGTAATTAAAATTTAGAAGAAAAGGAAATAAAAACATTTTAAAAAATTAAAACAATGATATATATATAGTAAGGCTTAAGTTTTAAACAACAAATTAAATCTTAAGCATATGGAATAATATCAATGAGACTTCCTACATTTGTAGACAGTGTAGGTTTTAAAAATCTAGGTTTTTAATTTGGGTATACTAGAGTTTTTCCATCTCCGGCTTATGCACCTTTCCTGGATACTTTATTTACAACCTTATAAATAGTAAACCAAATTATGTCAATGTAAAACAAGTATTTGAGTCAAAACAACCTCCTCCTATATTGCATATATGTGTATCTGGCATATATGTTAACATACAAACCCAGTCCTTCCTGTACATTTTCTGGGCTTTGCTTAAAAAAGAATCTTTTATTGAATTAATTTTATCTTAAGATCACACATCACTAATTTAACACTCTGAAATGCTACCTTATTGTTTTGCTAAATAAAACATTCCATATCATTAATACAAATTACTTGTAAATTACATTCATTTTGCTATATACATACAAATTATCTGTAGATTTAGGAAGTTTGTTGGTAGTGCTTAATGTTCATTGTTTTCTACAACAAACCCAACAGATTGGATTCAGTGGTGTAAATGGTGCCTTCTGTGTAAGTATTATAGCTACATTATTCATAATGTCATTTATGATATCTCAAAGTACAACAAAGATTGGTGATTCTGTGTCGCTGTCCTATGGAGGCAAGGAAAGAGGATGAGTAAGATTTCTGTGTCTAACAGAAACTGGATTTTCTCAACTGATGAAAAAGAATTCTGCATTTATGCTTCAAGTATTTTAAGACCAATAAAGCCATGTCAAGGAATCTGTAGGAAAAGTGGGATGCAAGCTTGTTACACTGGAAAAATAAAATAGTGCAAAGATACCTATACATATAATATGGACATGTCCCACTTGTCAGTGTAATTTCTGTAATATTTGTTACTATCTTTAGGAACAAAATAATAGAATAACAGAGTTGGAAGGGACCTTGTAGGTCATCTAGTCCAACCCTCCGTCCAAGCAGCACACATTACACCAGGGGTATCAAACTCAAGGCCCGCGGGCCGGATCCATCCAACAGGATGCTTAAATCTGCCCCGCGGGGCCAGCCTGGAAATAGCAAAGGACCAGCCTACGGTGCCTCTGGCAGCCAGTGTGCTGCAGGAGGCCGTCCAGGCCAAAAATGGGTGGGGGGCTGCACGTGCCCCTCATACCCTCTTTTAGCCATCAGGGTGCTGCAGGAGGCATCTGTCCCATTTCCCTCCCTCTCCCCTGGCTAGCCTGCGGAGGATAACTACAATTCTAATATGGCTCTTGAAGAAATCCAGTTTGACACCCCTGCCCTATACCATTTCTGACAGATGGCAGTCCAGTCTCTTTTTGAAAGCTTCCAGTGATGAAGCTCCCACAACTTCTGAAGGCAAGCTGGTCCATTGGTTGATTGTTGTCACTGTCAGGAAATGTCTCCTTATTTCTAGGTTGAATATCTCCTTGATCATAAGAAGGCAGTAATAAAAACTAAATATGTCAATCTGATATTGAACTATGTATCAGAAATATGAACCTTATCGTTAGAGAGACAATTCTGAATTTACCAAGCAAAGTAGATTATTGATTACATTGGAAAGGGAATCATTCTGGGTTTATAGTTTTAATTAATGGCGTATGTTTTCTCTTTGCTCTCTTTGCTTTTACCCCTATTTTATTTATTTTATTTTTTATCATGCCTTTATTACTTTATAAGTAACTCTATAACTTTATAAGTAACTTAAGTTGGTGAACACAGTTACTAGTCCTTCCTCCACCTAATTTCCCCACAACAACAATCCTATGAAGTTTTTCTGTGTATTAACTTAATAAAATAAATAATAATAAACTTCTATTATAAAAGGTAACATTATAATAAGTATGTTTCTATTGAAGTTGTCATTGATGATACTATTTTCTATTGCTTTTGTGGGATTTTGCTATTTACTATTCTGCCTACCTTCTTCTCTCAGGTTTCATATTCTGAACCCTGTGTTATGTACAGTATATATCCGTGATGGCGAACCTATGGCACGTGGCATGCGGAGTCATATCTGTTGGCACGTGAATGTTGCCTTAGCTCAGCTCCAGTGTGCATACACATGCTGGCCAGCTGATTTTTGGGCCTTCCGATCCTGCCGGAATTCGGGAGACAGGCTGTTTCTGGCCTCCAGAAGGCGACCACGGGGGCAGGGAAGCCTATTTTCGCCCTCCCCAGGGTCCAAGAAAGCCTCTGGAGGATGGGAAGGGCGAAAAATGGGCCTATCGTGCCCACTGTGCCATCATGTGCCAAAAGTGGGGGGAGAGTGGGGGGGGGTCACGCGTACATGCGTGGGGGGGTGCATTGAATTATGGGTGTGGTACAATCTCAGATAGCAGATGATACCGCTCTAATGGCAGAAAGTGCAGAGGAACCTTAATGTGGGTGAAGGAAGAGAGTCAAAAGTTGGCTTGAAACTCAACATTACGAAAACTAAGATCATGGCATCTGACCCTCTCAATTCCTGGCAAATAGATGGGGAAGAAATGGAGGTAGTGACAGATTTTATTTTCCTGGGCTCCAAGATCATCGCAGATGGGGACTGCAGTCAAGAAATTAAAAGATGCTTGCTCCTGAGGAAGAAAGCTATGGCAAACCTAGACAGCATACTAAAAAGCAGAGACATCACCCTGTCAAAAAAAGTGTTTATAGTCAAGGCTATGGTTTTCCCAGTTGCAATGTGTGGCTGTGAAAGTTGGACCATAAGGAAGGCTGAACGTCAAAGAATTGAGGCCTTTGAACTATGGTGCTGGAGAAGACTCCTGTGAGTCCCAAACCAGTCAGTCCTAGAGACCGACCCTGACTGCTCTTTAAAAGGCTAGATCCTGAAGATGAAACTCAAATACTTTGGCCACCTAATGAGAAAGAAGACTCACTGGAGAAGAGCCTAATGCTGGGAAAGATTGAGGGCAAAACAAGAAGGGGATGACAGAGAATGAAGTCGCTGGATGGAGTCACTGAAGCAGTCAATGTGAGCTTAAATGGACTCGAGAGGATGGTAGAGGACAGGAAGGCCTGGAGGAATGTTGTCCATCAGGTCACAATGGGTCAGACACAACTTCATGACTAACAACAACAAATACATTTTCCTAGTCCTAGTCTATCTCTGACTAATTTAGAGATGAACCAGGCTGCTTTATCAATAGACCTGATTTTGAGTTGAAGAGATAACTTAACTTGTAGACATTGGAGGAAAAATGTATAGCAAATATTCTCCCCAACTGCTAGTTGAAAAATTGTACAATTGGTTTTTATTTATGTTTTGCTTGGTCTTCAAATGATTAAGCCTCAGATTTATGGCACCAGGTAATCATCTCATTATCCCCCAGGTCTGCAAAATATTCTGTGGCTACTTGAAGTATTAGGACCAGTTAGGTCTTGAAGGCTAGCCTGGAAAATTTTGCACTGCATTTCTAAGTTCTACTGAAATGAAAAGTTCTACTGAAACATTTATGACCTCTCAAATGGTCATGCTGGGTCCAGAAGCTTGTTCTAAAGAGACATGGAATCTGATATCTCAAATGTTGCTCATTGTGTTTTATTATAACAGAGTTTCTATTTCATTCCCAATTGATTTTGCTAACCTGGTTTGTGGCATAGAAAGGAAGAGAAGAAGCTGCTCCTTCTGAAAAGCTTTATCTCTTACTGAAGCAAGAAGGTATTCTTAAGAAAAAGCTTAGGTGTATTTTCTTTCCTATTTCAGAAGGTTTTGCTTAATGGTCGCTCCTAAATTATAGTGTACCTTGCTGAAGCTGTGATTGTGCATTCCTTTGGAAAACAGAGTTTGCTTAGATTGCAATTTAAATCCAGTATCCAAACATCTTGCTGCTCTGGCAATCTCATTCAACTGCAGCTATATCAAAGGAGCAATGTGATATCCCTGAAACGGTGTTTTTTCACGAGATATTTGCCTGCCTGCAGGAATCATAACAAAATGCCACAGTTTTGAAGAAAATAAAATCTCTGGATTAGGGAGGTGCTGAATGGGAAATATTGCTCGCTTGGCAAATTGTGATTGTGTCAGATGGAAAGGGTTGCTTTTTGGAAACGTGATGTTCTGTTTCACCCTCTGTTCCCACTCCCAACAAAAAATCAGTCAAAGGCCTTCTCCAAGTTTATTTACACTTGGCTGGATTCCTTCTGGCACAGAGATGTTCTGGACACGTCTCCCCACACGCCTGCCAAAATCCCTGGAGATAACCAGAAAATTATAGATAAAGCACGAGTCACTCACGAACAGATTCTTCTATCCATGAAACAGTTTGCCCGCGCAAATTCATTGCTTTGTCCAACACAAAAAGCCAGGAAGCTCCGTCTCCTGCTTTATATCCCCTGTGGGTGTCGCTCCGTGACTCATCATTCTCTGACCCTGTCCCAAAGCCTCTTCTGCTGCGTGCGCCGATCATGTCTGCTCAGTCTCGCATCAAGCCAAGATTGTTCTTGGGGCATTGCCAAATCAGAAGAAGGCCCCGGGGGAATCAGGCCTTGCCAGCCCCTCCTCCTCACTCTCTGAATCATCCTCCTCCAGGAGTCCGAGTCCGAGAACCTGGGTCACAACACGTGACATATGTGTGTATGGGGGTGGTGGGTTCTCCATCTTTTGTTGCAGTATTGTCTGTCTTTGGAGTTTACCAAGATCTGCAATGTTTGTATATCAATTTTCTTTCTTTTTTTCCCAATCTTGCATTCCAAACAGCTTGCACTGGCAGCTACACAAAGTACATACTTATTAGCGATATAAATCTAGAATTCCATCTTCTGAATAATAATTCATCTGAGATGTATCACGAGGAAGAGACAAAACTGGATCCCAGTTTAAAAACAATGGCAACATCCCTTCGCACCTTAGCAGATGTTCTCTTTCAAAAACAAAGGGTTTGATTTGAAGTAGAGTGGAGGTGTTTCAGGAAAGATATTCACTGGGGTACAACTTAAAAGTTACAAAGCTTCAAGAATCATTTTGCAGTACTGCCTATTCACTTCATCTCATTGTCCACAAGTGAATAATAATGTTTATACAATACCATAAGACACAATGAATAATAATTCCCAAGCTGGGCTCCCATTGATTTTTAAAATTTGAAAAATTGCCTCTTTGTGTATTTGCATAAAGTTTTAACAGACTTATATCAGCTTAGATATATCTCTTCTTCAACCTTGCTTTCCAGCGCATCTTTTCATTTTTATGGTGGGCATATGAAGAAGCCCTTATTTGCTCCAGGGAAGGCTACAAAATGAACTAAGGAAGACTCAGTTATTTGAATTGAGCCTGTGAACTCCATATCAGCCAGAGACTGGTGCTGGCAGTCTCCTGATGGTTGACAAGCAAATACTTTTATTTATAACATGATCCACCGCAGTCGGATGTGACACAGTGATTTACAAGCAACAACTGCAAGGTCAGAAGCCTTATATGCTTGGGAAATAGTAGTCTTTGCAGCATATTTCCTTACATTGTGATGAATCAGGTGTATGTAAAAGGTTAAGCAGGGCAAAGAGAATAACTAGATTTATTTGAAGCCTGAAATGCTAAACACCTTTATTGAACAATTGTGACCGTGGGTTCCTTAACAATGAACCATATGTATTGCAAAGACACACATGTTAAATTCCCTGGGAGAGATGATGCTACTTCAAAATGCAGATTATTAAAATGAAACAGTCACTGAGAAAGAAACCTCCCAATGAAAGTTAATATATCACAATAGTAGTGTCCTTACTTTAGAACTGAGCTAAACAATTTCTTCCACCTATATTATTACCTTTGCTTATTTTCTTTTTAAAATCCTCTTGATTGTACTTGGACTCAGACACTTAAAGATTTAGAAGCATATTCAGAATATGAAGAACCAAATTGTAACATTTAAAATCGTATCAAAGTCTAAGCCAAATTTATATGAAGGTAAGTTATTTATAATACCTGCAGGTTTCAGAAGTATAGCATCATCAGTTTCAGGGATATTTTTGAATCTTTCAGGAGGAAAGGAAATCCCTACATTTGCCAGTAGGAATAACCAAATGCTTTGTTTGACTGTCAAAAAATGAAAAGATCCTGATAAATAATCATCTAGTTCAAATTTACAATATCTATGTGAAAATAGAAATTGCATAAACCTTCTCTGAGTCTGTGACAAACTTGTTAAGGCACTTGTCCCTTGAAGTATTTAACAAGTTGAGTCTATCTGAAAGACCTAAATTAATGAGATTTAATCCACCTCCCACCCCCACCTCCCAAAATTGTACACCCCATATAATACAACTTATACAATGGCAGATCTAGTAAAAACAGATCATGTTCAGTCTCTAGTCTAAATAATTCTGTTTGGCTAGTTAGACCCAAGACATCAGAATTTTCTTTAACTTTGGGGAAAAAATTATTGGTCTAAGTAAAGAGCTATTTCTAGTTCAATTATCTGTACAACCATCTCTTTATCCATCATTCCAATTAAATAGTGAAGTTGTATTTGAGGAAGGAAGGTTTTTCTCTCAACATCCAAGCAGATAGTTCAGGTGATCTTTCTACCTCTTCTACCCAATGAATCCTGAACGTGTGATGTCACCCAAGATATTATTTCTGGAAATAATAAAAAGCTAGTTTTATTGATATAATGAGAAATTCATAGTGTCTGATTTTTGCCTCGCCTTGTTTTTCTTATTCCACTTTTCTATATTAAAATAGTCTGTCTGTCTCTCTGTGTCCTCTCTCTTCCTCCCCCTCTTGCTCCCCCACTTTTGGTATATTATAAACTCCAACATCTCTTAGTAGTTAATAATAAAAACCAGCCTCATGTCCTTTGTCCGCTTAGAATCCAGCTGATTCCAGTAAACTTTTCAGGGAGATAATCCTAACAAATCCATTATAAAGGTAAGGTATACCCACTAATCCTTCTTAATCAGTCGGTGATCCATTGACGAGACCAGGGAAACCTGAAGTATCTCCACCTAACAGATCACCTTCTGATCAGAACAAATTATCAAATTAAGCACATGATTTACATCATGGATTGGCCCTGTTACCAGCTGTGTTAATTCCAGAATTATCATGGCAGCTATGAATTCATAACCATTCCAGATAAATCAGCTGCAAAATAGATTTTGGAATCTCCTAATCTTGAGCCTGGCAATCTCTAGCACCAATTTTGAGAACAGCTCTGTCAGTTGAACCAAGAATTGCACTAGGCAGTAGGGTACACTGACAGGATCCTATATATATACGTACGTATGTATGTATGTATGTATGTATGTATGTATGTATGTATGTATGTATGTATGTATGTATGTAGATATATAGGTATGTATCTATCTCTACCTACCTACCTACCTACCTACCTACCTACCTACCTACCTACCTACCTACCGGTATGTTCTTATCAGTCATCAAATAATCACTTTAAGTCAGAAACTTTAGCCTGGTGGAAATCTTAGTACTTTTTAACCAGATAACTCTTTGAAAAAAAAATTTGCGTCAGTGATATGTTAAATGATCCCCTCTAAGTTTGTAATAATATTGTATTACACTGATGAATTTAAAGTCTTCAGATTCTACTTTCTCAGTAATATACCTCAATTCTATAATTTGCAGGGAACAAAAAATCAATTGCAATAATTGTTTTCACTTTAACTTATGAGATTATTACTGACATTCCTATTATCTTTATTTTCAGTATTTCAATCCCTCCCGATTATAAAATATACTTAGTAGCAGAGTGCAGTATTCGAAACAAGATGTTGATATCATCAGTATAAAGATGAAATCTAAAACCTGCTGCATGAAAACCTATCCTTTTAGTCATTCCCTTAAGCATCTTTTTACTGAGCTTTTCCTTCTCAACAGCTCTTAGCGAGCACTTTGACAATACATTTTGAGAACGATTATAGCTATAAGTATGATTTAGGAAATATTGTGCATTTTCCCAAGTGCCGAGCAATGTTGTTTTAATCTCTGTAAATACGAAGCGACATTATCTATGTTTCTCCTAAGAAATCTTGTAGGTAGCAGACTGTCAACGTGGCAGTCAGTTATACTGTAACAACAGAGCTTCCAATTAGGCAGTCAAATTGTGTCAGCTTTGATGGAAAACAGGCAAGAAAGTTTTCAATCAACTCAAAGTTCAAAGCAAATTAATAGAAGTCTGAATAAATATCACTACAGGTATTTTTGTTGTTTGAAAAACCTCTTACAAATCCATGAAAGCACCCATCATCAAATGTATCTGAAAAAGAGCATTCATATTACAAGGTGGGTTGATTGCAGGAAACATCTCAACTCATTTCCAAAATTGGATTCCATGCACAAATACAACTTGGAGGTAGAGGGAGGATGATGGCAGCAGATGATGCAAAATGGAACCACTCCATTTTAAAGCCGCCACAGTAAGAATTTGGGTAAAATACAAATGCAGTTTCACTGACAAGAATTGAGGGGATCAAGGGAATTGTTACCAAGCAACAAGATTATGATTCAGGGGCACAATAAACGTAGGTTTCTCCAGTGTTGTGAAGGACATGTAAGGCATATTCTTAGATCTCTTGAGGTCTGTAAAAAAAAAAATTAACCAAGAAAAAAGCTAGATTTTTTCCAACATATTTTGCTTTGGCTGCTCTTGCAATTTTATTGGGAGGATGGCTTATGTTTTTGGCAGTGGTTTGCTCTCCATGCTTGTTTCAGTTTAGCTTCTGAACATTTCATTACCAGGCTAGGTAACATCAGCAGCAGGATTTTCTTGTCCTAGTCCTCTTTAATTTATAAATATCTTGTGTGCCAGTCTGGTCAGTTGGTTGTGCGATTGTTGTTCGCTTGGAGCTGTTGCGTCCGCAAGCCACGCCATTGCATAGCAACTCGGAAATGCTTCCCATTGGCTAAAACGTGACAGCTCAGCCTGTGGGAAAATAAACGTGTGCTATTGATTTACCCGTTTGACAGCTGCTATATAAATAGCAGCTTGACAGAAAGTTGTTGTTGCCAGTTTCCACGTTTTTGTTGCATGTTAGCTGTTACCCTAATAAAAGGGATTTATCTTGAAGCCGTCTTGCCTCAGTTCCTAGCCACCCTTGTCTCCCGAATAGAACAGGAGCTATTTTTAAATTCTGAGCAGCTTATTGGTTCTCTTGTTCATTAGTTGTTCAAAGGGTCTTATGTATTCATATGCTGGATCTAGATCAATATGCTTGTTAATTGCTCCTTTGGTCGAATACCAGGTTTCAATTAATTCATATGTGTGTGGCGGGTGCTGGCATGGCCAATGATTTTTGTTCCTTTACAATTTGAACGGGTGTTTATTATCAATGTGGTTTGAGATCAGGGATTCTTGGTCATGCCATTTAACTACTAGTTGATGTTCCTGAATTCTTGCTTTCAATTGTTTTTCTGTTTATCCCACATAGAACTGGTTACCATTGTTGCAATTGATTTTGTATGCTGCTGCTGTCTTCCTTCTGCAGTTTGCCTTTGACTATACTTTTCTGAGTATAGATGTGGGTTTGTGAGCTTTTATTATTCCTAGGGGTGGCAATATTGTGGCAGCCATTTTGAATGTTCCTTTGATGTATGGCAAGACTTGTTTTTTGTGTTGTGATTGGCTGTGTATTTTGTTGGGGTTTGGATGACAAGCATTGTATTATGAAATTTTTGGGCAGCTGTTGCGGAGAAAACATTGAAAAGGTGTTTCTCTTCTGTTTTTCTTAATGACTCGGTGCTGCTGTATGTTTTGGCTCTTTTGAAAAAGGGCTGGATGCAACTCTTCTTGTGTGCAGTGGGGTGGTTGCTAGTGAAATTTAGAATTTGGTCTGTGTGCATGGATTTTCGGTATACGCAGATTGTTAATTTGCCATTATCTTGTCTCCTTATGTCAATATCTAGGAAGGGAGTTGTTCTTTTTCTTCCTCACGTGTAAAACTGATCCCAGTGAATACATTGGTGAGTAGATGGTATGTCTCTTCTAGTCTGGTGCATTTAATTATGGCAAAAGTGTTGTCCATATAACATACCCAAAATTTTGACTGGATGGTTGACAGGACTGTGCGTCTTCTGCATTACTGCTCCTGGAATGTGCGACAGGACATCTGCATTACTGCTCCTGCTATTAGGCCAGATATAAGTGATCCCATAGTCATGCCTTGGTTTTGTTGATAGGTCTTGTCACTGAATTTGAAATGTGTTATGAGGCATAACTCCAGAAGTTTCATGGTAGCATCCATGGACATGTTCTTTAGGTGTCTTTTCATTATGGCTTTGATTTTCTTTGAGTAGAGCATAAATGGTTTGTTTGGCAGGTCCATATTGATAGATGTGAATAATGCGGTGACATCAAATAAGATCATTATTTCTTCTTTATTTATTTTGATGTTTTTAATTAATTGAAGGAATTATTCAGTTGACTTTATAGAGTAAGTCGAATTGTTGATGAGATGGTGAAGTCTTTGTGGTACTATCTTTGTGGTACTTTGTCCCCAAAAATTTCATAATACAATGCTTGTCATCCAAACCCCAACAAAATACACAGCCAATCACAACACAAAAAACAAGTCTTGCCATACATCAAAGGAACATTCAAAATGGCTGCCACAATATTGCCACCCCTAGGAATAATGAAAGCTCACAAACCCACATCTATACTCAGAAAAATATAGTCAAAGGCAAATTGCAGAAGGAAGACAGCAGCAGCATACAAAATCAATTGCAACAATGGTAACAAAGTTCTATGTGGGATAAACAGGAAAGCAATTGAAAGCAAGAATTCATGAACATCAACTAGCAGTTAAATGGCATGACCAAAAATCCCTGATCTCAAACCACATTGATAATAAACACCTGTTCAAATTGGAAAGGAACAAAAATCATTGGCCATGCCAGCACCCGCCATACACATATAAATTAATTGAAACCTGGTATTCGACCAAAGGAGCAATTAACAAGCATATTGATCTAGATCCAGCATATGAATACATAAATTTGTAAACAAAATAAGGCTAAAATAAGGTAACAGTAAAACTCTTTAAGTTGAGCTCAATCTCTGAGAATTTCAGGACTTGGAAATGATATGCCATTGTTTGCTGGGATGGTTTTTTGGCCTCTTGGTGCAGCCTACAGTTCTGGGATTTCTCAGTGCTTTCCCATTCAAGTGCTAACCAGGTCTAACAACTACTTAGGACTTTCAAAATCAGCAAAGATTGGTTAGGTGTTCAAGATTAGCTAAGTATTGGTATCCAGGTAAACAAAGAACAATAAAAAGGCAATCAATTTTAGCTTTCCTCCAAAAGCATTATCTTATTTCAACTATTCAGAAAAATGACAGAAGAAGGAAAAAGATTCCTCAAGTCATGTTAGATAAAGGATATTCTATCCTTATGATCACTTTTTAAAGATCTTTGTTAAAATATGACTGAAAGCAATTGGCAATCAGTGCAAAAGTTTCAGCCTGGGAATTACCTAGCTGCGCAGAATTATCAATTGAGATATAAAAATTGATAAATAAATAAATAAATAGTCCTTATATCTTGTACCAGTTAGCTGCCTGTTCTGTTACCAAGCATAACTTCTGGACAGTTTTTAAGAGTAAAATGTTTTGGAAGGCATGGAAACACTTTTTTTGAACAATCTTCAGTTACAGTGCAAAGAGCCAGTTGGTATAGTGATTAAGGCAGACTAGATACCTTATGAATCCTAGTTTAAGCACAAAGCTAGCTGGTGAGCTTGGGCCAGTCATAATCTGTCAGCCTAGGAAGTAGGAAAGAGAAGACTACAGGTAACCTTCTAGTGCATTTAGCGACTGTTTAAAGGTTACAACGGCAGTGAAAAAAGTGACTTTTGACCATTTTTCACAGTTAAGACCTTTGCAGCATCTCCATGACCATGTGATCAAAATTCAGATGCTTGGCAGCTGGTTCATATTTATGACCATTGTTGTGTCTCAAGATCATGTGATCCCCTTTTGTGACCTTCCAACAAGCAACATCAGTGGGGAAGCAAGATTCACTTAACAACTGGGTTACTAACTTATCAGCTGCAATGATTCACTTAACAACTGAGGCAAGAAAGGTCATAAAATGGGGCAAACTCACTTAACAAATGTCTCACTTAACAACATAAATGTTGGCTCAATTGTGGTCATAAGTCAAGGACTACCTTTGCTTGTGAAAAACTTTGCCAAGAAAACTAGAGGGACTTGTCCAGTCACCTTGATTCAAAAAATGCTTTTTTAAAAAAGGCCAAGCATTGATACCTCTGAAGGTAGCTAGAGAAATAAAGGAGACCTGAATAGGAAAGGAATGGATAATAGGAAGGAGAATGAGCAACAAAGACAGAACTTTTCTTGCTGGGATTAATGGATAGACAGAAAGGAGTCATGGAAGACTTCTTTTCATATACGATCGCAGCTGTGACGTTACTATATGCACAAAAATGGAAAGAATCTGAGATACTTACAGTGGAGGAAAGGATGATAGATTAGAGAACAAGCAGAGATGGAAAAATTAACTTGTTTGATTAGAGATGATCAACACCTATATTTTTGGTGACTAGACATTTGGTGACTAGACTAGAAATGGATCTTTCGCTAAAAATACAGAAAAATAAACATGAGATTTACCTATCTTTTTAGAAAGAAGGAAACTATGATGTAACTTTAGAGAGAGATAAAATATAAACATATTTACAACAGCTATGAAGAAGATTGGAATTCATTTCCTTATAATCTTTCTTTTTCTTTTTTGTTTCTTTTTCTTCTTTTTTCTATATTTTTTCATTATGTACTATTTTTATTTATTGATGCTATTCCTTTAAAATATTTGTACAGTTTTTATCTTGCTAAAATAAAAAAGTGTGAATTTAAAAAGGTAGTCAATTATGCTACTTTCACTAACTTTCAATTTGAATTTGTCAGAATTCGTGTTATTCCAGCACATATTTTTGCTTCTAAAGCCAGATACATATTAAGAAGTTAAAAATATGTCTATTATAAGATTAAGCCACTTTAATAACTAATTTTTATTAAATCACACATATTTTTGAACAAAACATTTAAACACATAAATACAGCCTAACAAAGCAGCTCAATGTGGTTGAAATATAATTATATTTTTCATTTATCTATGAAATTAGCTTAATTGCATTTAAGTAATCAACTTTCCCCCCATTTTTGGCAATACTTACCCTTAATAATGTTAAATTAATACACTACATCTTTTATTTGATGTTTTATTAAAGAGATGTCAGCCTACATCTATAAAGTGCAGACTGTGTGACCACGAAAATAATAAAAAGTAATTTGAAAGAAAAGAATTTTTAATATGCATGACAAAGGCATTAAACAATTGACAGGCATGCTTGGCAGAAGAAGTAAAACAAGCTAATAAGATGCTTAAGTAGTTTAGTACAGTAGAGAACATTATTATTGTATTTCAGTGATGTTATAAAACATTTTTAAAAAAATAGTCAATCTCTTCTGGTCTTAAAAAGCCATAGAATGCCTGATGATGGAAAAAAAATTTATAAGAGAATTTTAATATTTTAATTCTGAGGGTTACCAGGCTATAAGGATTTACAGTTAGGTGGAACTAAAATTGCTTCATATTTGTAGTTTAGAGATTTGCCCTAAACTACCAACTGAGCTAAAGGGATTTAAAAAGTTTATTCTATAAATATAACAGGTAAATTGTGTTAATCATTCCCCCTGCTTCTCCATTTTTCAAAATTGAAATTATGTATTCATACTCTTTTGTAAGACCATATTTCTTTTAAGACAAAGAAAGCCTTCACTGTGAAACTGACTATTGTCTGGTCAGTTTCAAACAGCAGTGGCTGGAGGATAGTAATTAACTTACTAAGCTCACAGAGCTAAATTTGTTAACTGTTTAGAGACCTGTGTTGGAAAGAAAAGTAGGAAGAAACAGCTTGTTAAAGCAATGTCTCTGCCCTCAAAAGGGTTGCTTAGTGGAAAAAAAAGGGGAAAAATAGGTCAGATACAGGACACTGTGGAGAAGACTTTATCTGAATGAGTTCTCTCTCTCTCTCTCTCTCTCTCTCTCTCTCTCTCTCACACACACACACACACACACACACACACACACACACACACACACTCTCAGGCATGTTGTTTGCCATCACCAATTGCAGTCATTAAATGAGGGCTATTTATACTGGTATAATATAACATTGAGGTATTTTTCCTACTATCCTGTTGGAGATTTTTAATTATGGCTTTTTGAATGAATATTTTCCTTATTTTTTTAATGATGCTTTTTTTTTACAGTAATTTCCAAAGGCTAATAAAGTCCCTGCTGATGAGGCAAACCACCATTTGAAGTCATTGTAGATGCTAATATTTTGATAATGTCTTTGGTCTGAAAACTTCAAAATAAATTGCCTTCATCATATAAAATCAAGTTTTATAAAAGACCTTTGAAACAAGGAATGACATCAGATTATTAATTAATATAGTAGATATTCAGTCTGATGCACTGGATTTAATATTGAGAGTTTTGCTCAATGTGTAAAAAGTATTTTGTATGATGTAGTTTTAATATCACAGAATAGCTATTCCTAGGAAGATCTCTACATTTTTTGAGGTTAATATTTCTCATTGATATTTTTTTCAGGTCGCCTTTGATACTAATAACCTATGTTTTGTGGTGATAATATGTGTTGCCTAAATAAATGTTATTCCTAAACCAATATATATTTTGAGTAATATGCATATGTTAATCCCCATTGAATTCCTTAAACAGATTAATAGGATATGAAAGAGCTGTTATGGGGAGGAAAATTTCCAAGTTTTCTTTCTTTAAACTGCAATGTTATTATTTATTTATTTATTTATTTATTTATTTATTTATTTATTATTTACATTTCTATACCGCCCTTCTCCGAAGACTCAGGGCGGTTTACAGCCAAGTTAAAAAGACATATACAAAAATTAAAACACAATATTTGAAATTTAAAAATCTGAAACCATAAGGCCGAATATTAAAATAACAAGAAATGAAACCACTCAATTAAAAATTACTCTTAGGCCAACCCTGCTCGTTGAAACAAAAAAGTCTTGAGCTCGCGCTTAAAGGCCCGGAGGTCGGGAAGAAGGCGTAGCCCCAGAGGCAGTTCGTTCCATAGGGTAGGTGCCCCAACAGAGAAGGCTCTTCCCCTGGGGGCCGCCAGCCAACATTGTTTAGCTGACGGCACCCCGAGGAGACCCTCCCTGTGGGAGCGCACAGGTCGATGGGAGACTATTGGCGGCAGTAGGCGGTCCCGTAAGTAACATGGTCCTATGCCATGGAGCGCTTTAAAGGTGATCACCAACACCTTGAATCGCACGCAGAAAACCACTGGCAACCAGTGCAGCTTGCGTAGGAGAGGTGTTATATGGAAGCTCCGAGACGCTCCCTGTCGTGTCCCACTCCTCCGCTGATGGCCGGGTCAGGGAAATCCGAATCAGGCTTGCCTCTGCAGCTCTGCCCAAAGTCCTAGCAAAGTCCTCAGAGCAGGCAGGAGACCAGTAAGTGACTTCAGCAAGATAAGTTCGACTTTGCCTGACTCAGAGACTGCCAGAAAGCAGATCCTTTATATAGGCCATGGGATGTGGCTCCATGACTCAGCACTTATTAAGGCCTGCCCCTCCCTTCCCTCTGTTGCCTCCGCCTATCCAATCTTCTGATGCGAGGGTCACTCCAACCAGCTGTTGGAAGTAAACTTTCCTCAGGCTCACAGGCTGTGGAGGAGGGGGAGGGGTCTAGCTGCTCCGTTTGCCTGGGCATGGAGCCAGGGCTGGGGCCGGGGGATGCTCCCTCCTCTGCAGCCTGCTTGGGCATGGAGCCAGGACTTGGGCCGGGAGGCATACATTCCTCCGTGTTCGGGAGCAGATAAGCAGACCCCGGCTGCGGTGAGAGCGGACAAGACACAACATTCCCTCTATCCCCCGCGCAGCTGCATTCTGTACCAGTTGAAGTCTCCTGGTGCTCTTCAAGGGGAGCCCCATGTAGAGAGCATTGCAGTAATCCATGCGGGAGGTAACGAGGGCATGAGTGACCATGCATAACAAATCCTGGTCCAGGAATCAGTTGGCGGATCAGGCGAACCTGATAAAAAGCTCCCCTGGCAACAGCCGTCAAGTGTTCTTCCAACGACAGCCATGCATCCAGGAGAACGCCTAAGCTGCGAACCAACTCCCTGGGGGCCAGTGACTCGCCCCCCACAGTCAGCGATGGAACTAGCTGACTGTACCGGGACGCCGCCATCCACAGCCACTCTGTCTTGGAAGAATTATGAAGAATGAGGTTGTGATTTCCCATATTTTCAACCTTGCTATGGGGTTGATATCCTGACTTCTGTTTCTTGAAAGACATTTTGGATGTTGTTGGGAAAGAAGCTTAAATTTGTTCTTTCTCCCATGAAAAATTGCCCCGTACAGATAAAACTTTCTTTTCTCAAAAAATGGCATTAAAATATAGTTCATCTTATGTTCAAGAATAGTTCTAAAACAAATGCAGTCCCGCATAATATTTTCAATTGTTTAAAACTGCTAAATGACAGTGTATTCAGCTAAAGTATCTTCTGAGTCTTATCTAAAATTATTATTCTTGGAGAAAGCTTTCGCTAATTAAAATCCTATAGTTTTTTATTTTGTTTTTATGAACATAGATACACTAGCAATTTATAGGAAAAGTAGAATAAAGAGTTGGAATATCCTGTTTTTACAATCAATGGGTATGTTGAAGAATATAAAATATGTATCTTTTGATCTGAAGATGAATTTCATTCAACAAAAGATTCTCTTTCAAGATTTTCTGGATTCCTCAGAGGATATTTAATAAGGGATGGATTTTATCCTCACTACGTTGGAAGTGTAAAATGATGAAAGGTACATTGACTTACATGTTTGGGACCTCCCCTATGGTGCTTTCAGTTTACTCAATATTCATAAATATGTTAATATGTTATTGTAAAGCAAAGTAAGCGAGTGAGAATTATTTTTCATACTATAACAATGAATGTGTACAGATTGATCCAACTTCACAAAATAAATTCCTTCCCTGGACATCAAAAGATTTGAGCAAATGGACAAGAGGATTGTTGCCTTAGATCAATATTTTTTCAAACTTAGCAACGTTAATATGTGTGGACTTTAATTCCCAGAATACCCCAGCTAGTATTTGGAACTCACTGGAATTCTTGTGTTGTACCTCTTTTCTAATAAGAAAATAACATTTTTAAAGTTATGCTCCAGTATAGCTAAAAAAATGTTTTACATTGATGTAAAGGCTCTCTCACGCCCAATGTTGGATTTTGAATTGGTGAACTATATTTATACTCCGTGTATGAAGTGCTATGTATTGATTTGGGAAAAGGCTTGCCAATATTTCTTTGTAGTCAAAGTTCACTTTGTTCTTTAATAAGTGAGTTATTTTCTTATTAATCACTATTAAGTTGTGGTTGTCTGGTTTGTTGTATTTGTTTTTTTTTTTATTATTATTAGCAATAAAATAAATAAAATAGAGCAGCTAAATGTATGAAATTCTAACTCTCCCTGAAAATACATTAACATGTCTTCACCTCTTTGCACTAGTATTCATACATAATTACAACTATGTTGGACAAAGTATGGAAGAGTGGCTCAGATGTAACATGATGAATGCACAATAGGAACTTTTCAAGCTCTGAAAATAATGTTAAACTTAGCCTAGAAGCTCATATTAATTCCACCCGAAGCAACATTGCCAGGCACAAATAAATTATAATGGCATTTTGCAGTCAGAACTGGTATGTGCATTTTTAACATAATGTGAAATGACCTTGTTCTTTATAACACTTGGGGATACTGATTGATCTCAGGATTTCCATAATGTGTAGAAATTTCTATTGCTTTCAGAACTAAAGATCAAATAAAACCTTCTACCATCCATCTTCATTATAGGAAAAGTAGCAACTCCTCTATGGTGCAATTTTCAACATGCCACAGAAAATAGGAGGAAAATCCAAATTGCACCTGTGAAAAAATTATGGGAAAAACTTTGGTTGAAAAAACATCAACTTCTAAAATGTTGTTGGGAAAGTCCTACTGAGAAATTTTCCTTTTTTCCTACCTTTTATTTTAAAAAGTCCTTATACTTTGCCTTTCCATATGGACCATCCATCCATCCATCCATCCATCCATCCATCCATCATTTCCCTATCTATCTATCTATCTATCATCTATCTATCTATCTATCTATCTATCTTTCTTTCTTTCTTTCTTTCTTTCTTTCTTTTTCTTCCTTCCCCCCGTCCTCCTCCTCCCCCTCCTCCTCCTCCTCCTCTTCCTCCTCCTCCTCCTCCTCCTTCTTCTTCTTCTTCCATCTTCCACTAAAATTTGTCACTCATGTAGAAGTCAGCTATACATAAACTGTTTTCCTATTATCTGATGGATCAAGTAATTTAAAAGTTTCCTTCAGGTCAACTGAGGAAACTACAGAGTCATCAGCATCTGTAGAATTGTTTCCAGGAGGAAAGGATAACATTGCATATCACATACTCTTTGGGGAAGAAAAGGAAACTGGAGTTCCATGTTGCTGTGTAGAGAACCTAAGGATGCACAATCTAAATTGTTCAAATACCCTAGAAATAGCTTTCTCATTTGTTTGGATGATTATTGAATGTTAGCAAAAACAAAACAAAACAAAAAACAAACAAACCCAACAACACTTTAGTACCAACCCTTTAAAATATTTCGCTTCCCATCTTATAGCAAGAGCTATTTAAATTTAAGAATTATACATGAATCACACATGTCTGTGGAGAGAAGAGTCTACCTCTGATGGGCCCACTGCTGAATGAGTAATTGTAAAGGAGATTGTACCTTAAAATAGCCCCTTAAGTGGCCAACTTGTTTATTTGTATACATGAGCATTACGAGAAAATTGGGGCCCTAGTGAGCAAGGCAATTGAAATAGTTTCAACTTGTTATTTCATTAATTGTGGCTTAACAATATGAGAAATATCAGAAAGATGTGGAAGAGTGGGAATAGAACATGGATTAACTATTGAAGGAGTAACTAGCAAGAGGAGATACTTTAGGAGTCTGTAACCTGGACACATCAGGGAAACGAAGACGGGGTATTGGCCTTCTTTCCTTTCAGATTTCAGTCAACCAAGGAAATGTAAGTGATATTGAAAATGGGACCTGCTTTTTAATGCCAAGTCTATTGCTGGTAAAATTGTATTATTCAGAATTTAATAATAGATAAACATACCTACAGTACACAGCATTTGTGACCTGGATGGCACAGGACCAGGAATTACTCTTGCCCAGTTCTATCCATCTCGTTACTCTATAGAATGTCATCTCACTAAGCAGAAATGCTTCCGATTCTACCAATTTTGAGTAGTATTGGAGTATTGAGTCCTTCGGGAGAAGGGCGGTATACAAATTAAAATATTATTATTATTATTATTATTATTATTATTATTATTATTATTATTATTATTATTATTATTATTATTATTACATTGTGGCAGGGGTGACAAGACATTTTTACTGTACTGTACCACTACAGAGCTGGACTGGCATTTGTGTCTAGGCTGAAGTTGCCAACTCACTCACTGAACTTTACAGATAATATTTTGATAAAGAATATGTTTGAATAACTTGAATGGGCTAAATGCAAGCCTTCCTTAACTTAGCAACAGTTATCCGTGAATTGGATTTTGCAGTATTTTGATTATTGCAACCTCCTCTGTGTGGAAGCATTGTTGAAAGGTGCCTGAAAATTGCAACTGAGGCAAAGTGGGATGGCTAGGCTGACAAAGTGGCACAAGGAGTCTATATTGAAAGAGCTGCACTAGTTGCCAGTTGTCTACTGCTAGAGTTGGTGTTGGTCAGTCTTCTTCCCTTAGATAACTTAAATTTGACTGAAGCTTTCTAAGTGCTTCATATAGCATGACAAGTATCTGAGAATTTTTATTGTACAATATGATATATACAGCGATGGATTCAAATTTTTTTACTACCATTTCTGTGAGCCTGGTGTGGCTTGGTGGGCATGGCAGGGGAAAGATACTGTAAAATCTCCATTCCCTCCCCACTCCAGGGGAAGGATACTGTAAAATCTCCATTCCCTGCCCACTCCAGGGGAAAGTTACTGCAAAATCTCCATTTCCTCCCAATCAGCTAGGACTCGGGAGACAGAGAATAGATGTGCGTGGGGCCAGTCAGAGGTGGTATTTACCGGTTCGCCAAACTACTCAAAATTTCCGCTACCAGTTCTCCAGAACTGGTCAGAACCTGCTGAATACCACCTCCGCCTAAGCACTATAAACAGTTCATTGCCCTCAGATAGGTGAATTGAAAGAAACTCTTTAATGTAAACTCAGCCTTCATCCAACCTTCCCAAACCTTAGTGGAAACCCTTTATTATGCTTCTGACAGCATGATATGATATATTCAGCATTCCTGCCTTGGGTAATCTTGCTCCCAATAGCTCCTTCATAATGTTGACCTTTGGGTATAGCATAGAATCTGCCTAGTTGAGAGATTGCCTCTCCAACTAAAAATGTGCCTACTTTCTTATATCAGAAGGAACTGGCCCCTCAGGGAGGTGTGATTTGCTAATAAATATGGATCTTGTTCACCAAGCTTTAAAATGTTAACTGATTTTAATGATGTGGATTTTAATTTTAACTGAATTACATTTTTTTGCCATGTGTTCTATTTCATATTTTATTTTAATTGCCATCAGCTTCCTTGAGTAATGATGTAAGCAAAAAAGGCAAGATAGAGATTCAAAAAATGCAGACAAAGTTGTTGACATATCTGCATTATAAATCATATATCGCAGGCACTTTAAAAGGTCGATTCAAGTTCAAAAATTACTTTGGTTTATTTCTTTTGGTCTTCTGGTACATCTCAATAATTGACAATATTCACCTTTAAATGTAAGTCACTAAAAATAAATCAGGGATCTTCATATTAGATAAAATTGATTTTTAGCTGGATAATGAATTGCAGTTTGCAGTACAGTAAACTTGTTTTTTTGCTTGCTTCTCTTAAATTAAATGGTGAAAAATTCAATCCCCAATTTCTTTTGATTTATAAACTGGGGACAATCCAGACCAAGCTAAGCACTCCCCCTCCTCAGTAGTAGAGATGTAAACAGATTCTTAACCCTACCCTTACTTGATTGCACATTGAAAAATGCCTGATGTAGCCTAATTAGGCTTCAGTATAGGCCTGTCTAATTTACTGATTCTTGCCATGTTTGGTATCATTTGTTGCTCAGAAATACAGGGCCAAAAAACAATTTCTACCAACCTGCCTTCCATTGTGGACCTGTATACTGCATGAGTCAAAAAGAGGACTGTGAAAATATTTACAGACCCCTCGTATCCTGGACATAAACTGTTTCAACTCCTACCCTCAAAACGATGCTATAGAGTACTGCACACCAGAACAACTAGACACAAGAACAGTTTTTCCCCGAAGGCCATCACTCTGCTAAACAAAAAATTCCCTCAACACTGTCAAACTATTTACTAAGTCTGCACTACTATTAATCTTCTCATCATTCCCATCACCCATGTATGACTGCATCTTTGTTGCTTGTATCCTTATGATTTATATTGATATTGATTGTTTCCTGATTGCTTATTTGTACCCTATGACTATCATTAAGTGTTGTACCTTATGATTCTTGATGAACGTATCTTTTCTATTGTGTACACTAAGAGCATATGCAGCAAGACAAATTCCTTGTGTGTCCAATCACACTTGAAAAAAAAATTCTATTCTATCTATTCAAATTCTGTGGATTGCTGGAAGTTTGTAGTCTAATATTCCAGTCACTAATATTAAAAGCAGTCATTCCACTGATTAAAGTTCCCGTTCTTCTTCTGGAAATTTTTTTGATCAACTAGACCAAAACAAAACAAAAGATAAGATGGATAATTATTATCTTTTGCTCCCCACAAAATTTCAGTGCTAGAAACAAAGTAGTGATAAAGACAACCAATTCCACACTCACAAGTTTCTTTAAAAGATAACAAATTGCTATTCTTTTCTTATATTTATAGAATCTACATAATGAAGAGGTCAAATTGTTGGTCAGGAGGGGATCCTAATTATGTCTGCAGAATAATTAGAGGAAATGTACTATGATAGAATAACTATGAATTAGCCTTTCCAAATCTGACACTTTTCAAATGTTTTAGTGGAGTAAATAGATAGTTGAAACTGTATAACAATTGACAAAGAGTGTTATTTAAAAAATCCAGTTCAGTATTTTTTTCAAGGAAGACGTATCTCTAAAATACATTTTAAAAATCCACATAAAGTAATTAATTGCTAGACAGCCTTTTGATGTACCACCTTTTGTAGTTTTAAGTTATTACGTGATCCTACTGAGAGATATTATTTTAAGATGAATGATCTCTGATGTCCTCGATTCAATTTGGCACATGAAATTTACCTAAGTTTCTAGGGCAAACATTGATGCCTTCAATGTTATCTGATTATAGGCTGTCTTAAGTGCAAAAATGCAGAACCTGCTTAAGTAGATCTTAGAGACCCACAACAAAGAAGCAATCACTGATGGAACTCTTTTCCAACCTGTTGCCTCCAGGCAAAATGGACTAAATAGTGAAATATTTCTCTGGAGTCAAATGTTGATTCCTTATGTTTCAATGGATGAATTGTCTGTAGTGTTTCCTTGGCAGCTATTTAGAAATGACCTGTATCAGTCAGGTTTCAGGCAAAGGGTCTAAATTGCTAATGCCTTTAGAGACGGTCCAGATCTAAGGAACATGCTTGGTATTCTCTCTTGTCTTTCTCTCTTGTTGCTCCATTTTGTAGCTTTCTTTGTCTTTGTAGTCTGTCTTCCTGCCTCTGTTTTTGAATGGCAACAGGAATGTGGGAACAGGAGAGCTCCCAGACAAATCATATTAATTTAATCTGTAACTCTAAAATTAGTAACATTTCTACTTCATCCTTAGTAAAATTATTTTTTTTATTTTTATTTATTTATTTATTATTATTATTATTTTATTTATTTATTATTTTATTTTATTTTATTTTATTTATTATTGTATTATTGAATACAGCTCACCAGTCTGGAATCCATACCACATCTCAGACATTAATACAATTGAACGTGTCCAGAAATATTTTACAAGAAGAGTTCTCCACTCCTCTGAAAACAACAAAATACCTTAAACCACCAGACTTGAAATCCTGGGATTAGAAAATTTAGAATTCCCCCGACTCCCCAAGACCTGTGTTTAACACACAAAATCATCTATTGCAATGTCCTTCCTGTTAAAGACTACTTCAGCTTCAATCGCAATAATACAAGAGCAAACAATAGATTCAAACTTAATGTTAACCGCTTCAATCTTGATTGCAGAAAATATGACTTCTGTAACAGAGTTGTTAACACTTGGAACTCATTACCTGACTCTGTGGTCTCTTCTCAAAACCCCAAAATCTTCAACCAAAAACTGTCTACTATTGACCTCACCCCATTCCTAAGAGGACTATAAGGGGCATGCATAAGAGCACAAAAGTGCCTACCATTCCTGTCCTATTGTTCCCTTTCATTATATCAAATTAATACTTTTGCTTATATATACATATACATATACATATACATATATATATATATATATATATATATATATACACATACACACACACACACACACACATTTTAGCCTATATTTTATACATATTTTAACCTATATATATGTTTATATGATGTGTTGTTGTTTTTATGTCAATGTTTGCGTATACTGTTTGTCAATGTTTGTGACAAAATAAAAAACAACAAAAAACAAAACAAAACGTTAAGGCAGAGTCTGGGACTCCATTGTTTGTCGACTAAACTTTTCAAACAAGCCCTTGATTTTTGTAACTGGATAGAAAGAGGAACAATGTCCCAATGTACTCAAGAGAATACAACTTAAAACAAAAAGGTCTAAGCTCCCTTTCTCAAATAATCTTGCCAAAACCATGGATCCTGGAAATTAAGATCTCATATACTCTGATGATATGCCCATGTCACTGCTTTGTCTACCCCCTTCTCTTCAAATGTCAGTCCTCAGTTGTTCCATTTGGTGATTAAAGATTTATATTTCTGGAGGTACATGATTTGTCTCTTGCTCTTATTTCCACATTCTTTCCCCTGAATCTTGCATTTCCTTGTTTTTTTTTTTTTATGAAATCATACAACTTCTTATTAAAATATTTTTCAAATGAGAAAAAATAAAATGCTCATCCAAATAAACCTTTCAAATTCAAGAGATATCCCAGTGTAATGATGATCATGTTCTACCTGCATAACAGTAATGACACTGGAGGGAGGACTGATAATGCTATTTGAAAATCAGAACCATAACTGAATATAGCAAGATTTTGTATCAGATTTTAATAACATTAAGAAGTCAAAAAGTCTTAAAATCTCATACGCTGCCATATAACCTTTGTTTATGGTAACAGATACACCTTTAAAATAATTTAATTTGACATTTTAGGACTCCTCCAGATATATTTGGGTTCCAAGGGCCAATCTTGCCAACCAGCAGTTTGGCTGAGATTTCTAGAAATTACATATTTGGATGGTATCATGTTGGAGACATACATACACTGAGCACAAATATAAATGAAATGTAAATACATGAATAATACTTCAAACCATTTTTTTATTTTATTTATTTATTATTCGAATTTATATACCGCCCTATCTCCCAAAGGACTCAGGGCGGTTCACAGGCATATAAAACATCAATATCAATATACAAATTAAAATAATCCTTAAAAAACTTATTCTAGCGCCCGAATTATTAAAAATAGAAATATAAATATAAAATATAAATATTTAAAATCAATTTAAAACCCCTCTAAATTTAAAAATCTAAGCCAGTCCTGCACAGATGAATAAATGTGTCTTGAGCTCGCGACGGAAGGTTCGAAGGTCAGGAAGTTGACGGAGTCCTGGGGGGAGTTCGTTCCAGAGGGTGGGAGCCCCACAGAAGGCCCTTCCTGGGCGCCGCCAAACGACACTGCCTAGCTGACGGCACCCTGAGGAGTCCCTCTCTGTGAGAGCGCACGGGTCGGTGAGAGGTATCTGGTCGCAGTAGGCGGTCCCGTAGATAACCCGGCCCTATGCCATGGAGCGCTTTAAAGGTGGTCACCAAAACCTTGAAGCGCACCCGAAGGCCACAGGTAGCCAGTGCAGCCTCGCAGGATGGGTGTTATGCGGAGCCACGAGGGCTCCCTCTATCACCAGCGCAGCCGCATTCTGAACTAACTGCAGCCTCCGGATGCCCTTCAAGGAAGCCCCATGTAGAGAGCGCAGTAATCCAGGCGAGACGTCACAGGCGTGAGTGACCGTGCATAGGGCCTCCCGGTCCAGAAAGGCGCAACTGGCGCACCAGGCGAACCTGGTAGAACGCTCTCCTGGAGACGGCCAAATGATCTTCTAGAGACAGCCGCTCATCCAGGAGGACGCTTGTTGCGCACCCTTCCATCGGGGCCAATGACTCACCACCGATGGTCAGCCGCGGATTTAGCTGACTGTACCGGGATGCCGCATCCACAGCCACTCTGTCTTGGAGGGATTGAGCTTGAGCCTGTTTCTCCCCATCCAGACCCGACGGCCTCCAGGCACCGGGACAGCACTGATAGCCGTTGGGGTGGTCCGTGTGGAAAAGTACAGCTGGGTGTCATCCGCGTACAGCTGGTACCTCACACCGAACCCACTGATGATCTCACCCAGCGGCTTCATGTAGATGTTGAACAGAAGGGGCGAGAGGATCGATCCCTGCGGTACCCCACAAGTGAGGCGCCTCGGGGCCGACCTCTGCCCCCCTGTCAACACCGACTGCGGCCGGTCGGAGAGATAGGGGGAGAACCACCGATAAACGGTGCCTCCCACTCCCAATCCCTCCAACCGGCGCAGCAGGATACCATGGTCGATGGTATCGAAAGCCGCTGAGAGGTCTAATAGGACCAGGGCAGAGGAACAACCCCTATCCCTGGCCCTCCAGAGATCATCCACCAACGCGACCAAAGCCGTCTACGTGCTGTAACCGGGCCGGAAACCGGACTGGAACGGGTCTAGATAGACAGTTTCATCCAGGTGTAAGGGAAACTGATATGCCACCATACTCTCAACAAACCATAATAGTTGAGTGCTTTTTCAGAAAAGTGAGGGCTTTCTGTATTAAAAAAAATGTGATGGGTAAAGAGAAAGACCTATGCTCTGGAATTTAATGCAAGCCACCAGGCTTTGTGTAATGAATACTGTATGGTATGCCCTTGCTTATCTGGATGATAAGTTCAAAAGTATAAAAAGATGTGCCCTCCAAAGCACGCCATTGTATTCTTCTCCAGACAATCAGAAAATTATGTTTCGTACTGGTCGTTCATGTTCAATTCTCAGACAGACTTTACCCAAATACAAGGGTAGCACAATAACTTACAATGAAAACCTTGTAACACTTTTTCTTTATGTTCTTCAAACAAAAATTGTAAAAATATAATAATATGCAGACACCTACTGATCTTTCGTAACTACTTTCTACATCCTATAAATTGATAGATGCATTTTATGGCCATAATTTTTTCTTCTGCCTACATCACAGGCACTAGTTTACTGACATCCAGTGTCACAACATCCCAACATCCTGTTTTGTATATTTTTCTCAGAGATCAATGAATGATTTAAAGGTTAAGAGATCCTCTTTCGAAAGTTACTTTCCAGAGTTTTGATGCGGTAGTGTTACATTTGACTACATGAAAATACACCGGCGTACTTCCGAGATTGTTCCTTCCATCTAAACTGTTTTATTCGTTGTACTGTATAGCATTTTTTCAAAGGATAGTTGTACCTGGAATTGCAATTGTAAGCGGCCTCCATTAATTACTCCTCATTGTTCCACCACTTAAAATAGAATTCCTTCTTTGACCAGGCTCATTTTGAAAAGAAATACTGAAAAAATTATAGTTTCTTGAATCTCAATCTCAAAGAATAAAAATTTGATCAACAGAATATTATTGTTCAGGACAGAATGGAGGGATCATGTGTCAGTCTAAAAGATTTTAGTGGTAAACAGGATGGCATCATCAAAGTATTATTCAGGCAGACACAGTGACATTTTAGGATATCTCGGAAGTGTGATGGACTGAAATTTATATGTTTATCTTCTGTTATCAGAAAAATGATAGCCTTAGATTAATTCTCAAGTTTTCCAGGGGAAAAAAAAGGGGGGGATGTTGGTTCCTCAGAGTTTTCTACTAGTCCAGTTAACTGGCTTTTTGATAATAATCCATTTGGGGGTTATTTTAAAGCTGTGAACCAGGATATCAGTAGTACTAAAATAAGATCCTGCCCCTATTATCCCAGTTACCATCCCTGGATGTTCTCCCCTGAGCATTCATTCTTTCTCCCTCTTCTCTTTTTATTAAGCACTAGAAATGGTGTTTCCTCTTTCTGTTTCTTTTGATATTTAAAACAGGGGTGAAATCCAGCAGGTTCTGGAGAACCAGCAGCAAAAATTTGGAGCAGTTCAGACAACTGGTAGTGGAAATTTTGAATAGTTCAGAGAACCGGCAAATACCACCTCTGGCTGGCCCCAGAGTGGGGTAGGAATGGAGATTTTGCAGTATCCTTCCCCATGAGTGGGGTAGGAATGGGAATTTTGCAGTATCCTTCCCCTGCCACACCCACCAAGCCACGCCCACAGAACTGGTAGTAAAAAAATTTGGATTTCACCACTGATTTAAAATAATGCAGAACAAAACTGCAACTTTTTTAAAATCTATGCTTCTGACTCTAGGCTGAGCATCAAGACAAGATCAAGACAGTCCCTTTGTTGATTTTTATATTGTTGAGTTATAAAGTTGTGGACCTGACTATGACATCCAGCCACAGTGCTAAAGCAGTTTAGTATGTCATATTTGACTCTATTATAATTGTCTTTTGCCAGGGTGGGGACCAAATATTTGAAAACAGCTTTGCCTAAAGAGAAAGGTTTTCGATCAGTGCATGCTACCTGTTCTAATTTGTGCCAGTGAAACATGGACATTTGTCCATGTTTCACTTTACAATCAATAGAAAAGCTATGAGTGGTGGGATGCCTTAACCAGTAGATGAAACTGGCTCTCTCCACAGACTAGGTAACAAAAACAAGCCACAAACAAACAAACAAACAAACGAATGAATGAATATGGTGTTCGCTTTTAATTTACCTAGGTATTGTAATCATTTAAAATTCTGTTTATAGCAAACATCCAGTAAATGTAAGGGAATAGGACTAGATGCTATTGAGAAAACAAAGCAAAGCATTTCAGCTGCAAGTATTCATTGGAATTGGAAGTTGATTTGCATTTCTTTTGTTTTTCCATTCAGGAACATTTTAATGAATAATTTCAGTGGGATCAAGCTAGCTAGAAATATGTGTTAATGTAATTCTGTTGAAATGTTAGTCAATGTTGGTTCTCTGAGGAGCTGAGAGAGATGAAACACCGGAGAAGACGCCTAGAGAGTACCTGGCGGTCCAGCCGTTCCGAGGCTGATCGGACACTAGTTAGGTCTTTCTCGAAGACCTACCTAGTGGCACTGAGGGAGGCGAAACGTTCCTACATTTTCACCCTCATTGCGTCGGCAGATAACCGCCCGGCCGCCCTGTTTCGGGTGACCCACTCTCTCCTACATCAGGAGGGGCGGGATGACCCCTTGCAGGGACATGCCGAGGAGTTTAGTGGTTATCTATACGATAAAATCGCTCAGCTCCGGGATAGTTTGGACCAAAATTGCGATGATCCAGGTGAGATGACGGAGACGCATCTTGTCGATGTTGTTTGGGATGAGTTTGATTCTGTGGCTCTCGAGGACATGGACAGGTTACTGGGGAGGTTACATGCCACTACATGTTTACTGGACCCGTGTCCCTCCTGGCTGGTGCTGGCCACTCGGGAGGTGACACGAGGCTGGCTCCGGGGAATTATAAATGCTTCATTGTTGGAAGGAGTTTTCCCTGCCGCCTTGAAAGAGGCGGTGCTGAGACCCCTCCTCAAGAAGCCTTCCCTGGACCCAGCTATTTTGGGAAATTATTGTCCAGTCTTCAACCTTCGCTTTGTGGCGAAGGTTGTAGTGAGTGTGGTTGCATGGCAGCTTCCCCGGTACCTGGATGAAGCTGTCTATCTAGACCCGTTCCAGTCCGGCTTCCGGTCCGGATATAGTACGGAGACAGCTTTGGTCGTGTTGGTGAATGACCTATGGAGAGCCAGGGATAGGGGTTGTTCCTCTGCCCTGGTCCTGTTAGATCTCTCAGCGGCTTTTGATACCATCGACCATGGTATCCTGCTGCACCGGTTGGAGGGTTTGGGAGTGAAGGGCACCGTTTATCAGTGGTTCTCCTCCTATCTCTCTGATCGGTCGCAGACGGTGTTGACAGGAGGGCAGAGATCGACTGCGAGGCGCCTTCTCTCGCCTCTCCTGTTCAACATCTATATGAAGCCGTTGGGTGAGGTCATCAGTGGCTTTGGGGTGAGTTACCAGCTGTACGCTGATGATACGCAGCTGTACTTTTCCACCCCAGGCCACCCCAATGAAGCTGTCGAAGTGCTATCCCGGTGCCTGGAAGCCGTACAGGTCTGGATGGGGAGAAACAGACTCAAGCTCAATCCCTCCAAGATGGAGTGGTTGTGGATGCCGGCACCCCGGTACAGTCAGCTGCAACCGCAGCTGACTGTTGCGGGCGAGTCATTGGCCCCAACAGAAAGGGTGCACAACTTGGGTGTTCTCCTGGATGGACGGCTGTCGTTTGAAGACCATTTGGCGGGCGTCTCCAGGAGAGCTTTTTACCAGGTCCGCCTGGTTCGCCAGTTGCGCCCCTTCCTTGACCGGGATGCCTTATGAACGGTCACTCACGCTCTTGTCACTTCTCGTCTGGATTATTGCAATGCTCTCTACATGGGGCTACCCCTGAAGTGCACTCGGAGGCTTCAGTTAGTTCAGAATGCAGCTGCGCGGGTGATTGAGGGAGCCACACGTTGCTCCCGTTTAACACCGCTCCTGCGCAGTCTGCACTGGCTACCTGTGGTCTTTCGGGTGCGCTTCAAGGTGTTGGTTACCACCTTTAAAGCGCTCCATGGCTTAGGGCCCAGGTACTTACGGGACCACCTGCTGTTACCTTATGCCTCCCACCGACCCGTACGCTCACACAGAGAGGGTCTTCTCAGGGTGCCGTCCGCCAAGCAATGTCAGCCTTCTCTGTTGGAGCACCTACCCTCTGGAACGAACTTCCCCCTGGTTTGCGTCAATTACCTGACCATCGGACCTTTCGCCGTGAATTGAAAACGCACTTGTTTATCCAAGCAGGACTGGCTTAATTTTTTAAACTTTTTGAATTTTAATAATTTTAATTGGGGTATTTTTATGAATTTTATGGGTCAAATTTGATGGTTTTAAATTTTTGGCCATTTATAGAATATGTTATTTTAACTTTTGTTTTAATTTGTATATTGTACTGTTTTTAATCTGGCTGTACACCGCCCTGAGTCCTTCGGGAGAAGGGCGGTATAAAAATCTAAATAATAAAATAAATAAATAAAATGCAAATTTCAAACACTCAGTAGGTAAATGCTCAAACCAAAATCTTTGTTTTACCAAGAGGTACTTGGATATATAATGTAGGAAACTGAATACAATTAACTGCATGAAAGATTATCAGATCAGGAGATATATAGTACAGTACATCATAATATTGTGCACCATGTGAAGATTTATATGGTAGCACAGATTAGGCTTCTTGGTGTCCTTAAACTAGCAGCATCCTAGGATCCTACTGTTTTCATTGGCATAGTGCCAGACCTCTAGCTATACCACTTTGGGGTGTAGGTATGACATCATGACACATTAGAAAAGGGGCACTAATCTACAATGTGGCTTGGATTGTTTTGGCTGCCCCCTTCTCCACATTCTCTCAAGTGGATATAATCAGTTAAAACTATAAATCCATAAATCTTATATGGTATAAGTATGAATAATTATGGCTGGGAATTCTGGGAATGCAGTATCAATGCATTTGGAGGACAACAGGTTGGAAAGATTATGATAGTGCAGTGATGGCTAACCTTTTCTGGACCGAGTGCCCAAAGAGCATGCGCGGGAATGCATGTGTCTTGCCCAAACTCCCAAATGCAATGTGCACGCAATCCCCATGCATGCACCCTGCCCCGCACATGCACATGTAGCCCCCATGGGCAGGGCAATGGGTGTATATGCACATGCATGCCCCCCATATGCACCCATTGCCCTGTCCATCTGCGCGCATGCACAGCACAGACCCGAAGACAGCTGGCCGGTGAAAGGCACGTACGCATGTGCATTGGACCTGAACTGGGATGACAGCTCGCAAGCTCACAGAGACGGCGCTGTGTACTACCTCTGGCACGCATGCCATAGGTTCGCCATCACGGTGCTAGTGCATATAATTTTAAAAAACTGATAAGCCATAATAGTAAGTTCTGTATTTATTGCAACCATGGGCTGGAAAGTAAAAAAAAAAAATGTTTGAAAGGTTTGGAGCTACAGAGAAGTGAGACTGAATTTCCATTCCTACTTAGGTATCATCATTGGGTTGACTAGAATGGGAGGCTAGTTGCATTCCTACTTACGATGATACTATTTTTTAAAACCTTCAATTTTAGAAGTAGTGAGGAAATGCAAGTCTTTCCTCTAATGGCCCCGAACGGTTCAATCAGAGATCAAGGGTAACTGGAGCTGAAAGGCCAAGATGTCTGATATTTTGTAGATCTTGTCTCATTGCTACTGTTCACTGATCTCCCTTTTCACTATTACAGGGCTAATTCTACTAAAACAAACAAACAAATGGAATATAGGTGCAGCTTTATGGCCCAACTTAAAGCAAGGGTCTGTTTCAAATAAGAATGTACTGACTTCAGTGAAGTTTTCTAATTTCTTTCTTTCTAATTATTGCATTGTTATTATAGCCTAATGAAAGCTGATTTGCATAGGTTGATTTCACATGTTCTGTGCTTGGAGGCAATTTGCTTTTGCCTAGTCTTTTATTCCAAATCAAAAATCTATTAAGCCCCAGATTCTGAATCAATATTACTGAACTCTGGAAGTCATTTCCTCCTTCTTTGGGGGGGGGGGTAAGAAAAACAATAGTCCATTGCAGGTTCTTCTATTTTTATTGGATTTATAGCTGGCATTTTGCCCTAGGTATACATACAAAACAAAACTGAATCTATGACTTTGTACTGCAAAGTACAAAAACAACAGCAATTGATCCTGGCTTAGTGAAGTACTGGGGCAATCTATAGGAGCACGGTTTTCTTTTTGCATAGTCTTTTTCAAAAATTGTGTCCGTTCAAACCACAAGAGCAAACAGCATGTCAGAGATCAAAGTCATTTGCAGGCTTCTGCTTATTCTTGCAACCACAATGATAAAGTCCCATAGGCTGCTGGTCAAAGAATCACAATACTGGAATTAATTTGCTGGAGGGCATGGTGATTCTGATTTTGCTCATTCACTTAAATCAAGTTCATTTCTCAGGGCAATGCTTTTTTGTGATGTTTCTGCTCCAGTAGTCACCATACTTTGCCCATTGTAAGGGGTCTTCATGAAAATAGTATAAGTAAACAAACATTACACCTTACATTGAATAGCAGACACAGCTATCTTCCAAAACAGATATAAGTGCTTTTACAACATGAACTTATTCTGTTGATCTTTAGAGCAATACCTAAATCTGCTTCTTTAGCTACTTCTTTTCACTTGGCTCAAGGACTCAACATTTACTAAACTGATATTGCCACTAAGAGTCTGAACTTCTGATATAGCAACTAATTCTTATTTTTTATACAAATGCCTTATGTGTGCATAACAATAATATTTGGACTATGTTTTTCAATATTGGCAGATGGTCACAAACAGATCTGAGTGGATACTGGACTCTTTTGATTGGATCTCATAAGATTCCTTATCTTATAAAATATCTTAGAAATATTTTATATTTCTATAAAATCAAGATAATTTATTATAACATATTTATAAATTGTTACTTAAATATGATAGAGAGATAGAGTCAGGGGTGTAATGCTACTGATTCGGACCAGATTGGGAGAACCAATAGCGGAGATTGGGGATGGTTCACCGTACCAGTAGCAATTGCTGGCTGGCCACACCCCCAAACCGGTCCACAGCCCGCAGCCCTGGCATGCTTCCCTGCCTTCCATGCTGCCAAATTCATTGTTTGGAGCATCTAAGGAAACGTCTTCCAACTCTTCAAGATCGACTTTCAGAGCTCTGAGAAGCTGACAGCAAAAGTAGCGGCAGCAGTTTGTGTGTGTGTGTGTGTGTGTGTGTGTGTTCCCCTCCTCGGTCTGCCTCTCCCAGGTGACAGCCAGGGCTTCACCACCTCCTCTTTTCCTAAAGGAGGGGTGGTGTATGCCTCCAAGTCCTTGCAGATGGACACACACACACGAGGTGTGCAGAGGGACAAACACACACCCCAAAGGTGGCAATTCTCCCTGAGCCAACAAACCCCAAGCCCAGAGCCACTCAGTCTTGCAAGGGTTTAGTTCCAACCCGTTGCTTCCCATCCAGCCCCTAACAGCCTCTAGGCACTGCGAGAGGGAGGACCCGGCATCACTTAACTCACCAGAGGCCGAGACATACAGCTGAATATCATCAGTATATTGGTGATACCTGTGTTCATGGTGATGGATGATCTCACCCAGGAGCTTCGTATAAATGTTGAACAGGAGCGGAGAGAGTACCAAGCCCTGCGGAACCCCATAAAGCAGTGGGCGAGGGCTGGATCTCTCCCCTCCTATCAACACTGACTGAGAGTGGCTGCAGAGGAAGGAATTGAACCAGGATAGCACAAGGCCTCCTCCTCCCATCCCCCAAAGCTGCTCCAGGAGAATACCATGGACGATGGTATCGAAAGCCGCCAAGAGGTCAAGTAGAGGAAGGATGGATGCACTACCCATCCCACTCCTTCCAGAGATCATCCAAAAGTGCTGTCGTGTCCCACTCCTCCGCTGACAGCTGGGTCAGGGAAATCCGAATCAGGCTTGCCTCTGCAGCTCTGCCCAAAGTCCTAGCAAAGTCCTCAGAGCAGGCAGGAGACCAGTAAGTGACTTCAGCAAGATAAGTTTGACTTTTGCCTGACTCAGAGACTGCCAGAAAGTAGATCCTTTATATAGGCCATGGGGTGTGGCTCCATGACTCAGCACTCATTAAGGCCTGCCCCTCCCTTCCCTCTGTTGCCTCCGCCTATCCAATCTTCTGATGCGAGGATTACTCCAATCAGCTGTTGGGAATAAACCCTCCTCAGGCTCACATGCTGTGGAGGAGGGGGAGGGGTCTAGCTGCTCCGTTTGCCTGGGCATGGAGTCAGGGCTGGGGCCGGGAGATTCTCCTTCTTCTGCAGTTTGTGTGGGCATGGAGCCAGGACTAGGGCCGGGAGGCATACATTCCTCAGTGTTCGGGAGCAGGTAAGAAGGCCCTGGCTGCTCTGAGGGCGGGCAAGACACAACAAGTGCAACCATTTCTGTCCCAAATCCAGGCCTGAATCCTGATTGGTAAAGGTCGAGATAATCTGTCTCATCCAGAAACCTCTGGAGCTGCCCATGTCCACCTTCTCAATAACCTTCCCCAAAAAAGAAAAATTGGAGACAGGTCAGAAATTATCCAACCGGGTGGAGTCCAGCGATGGCTTCTTAAGAAGAGGGAGGCCCATAGCCTCTTTAAAGTACTGGGGCACCGCCCCCTCTTGTAGGGAAGCATTAATCACTGCCAGAGTCCACCTGCCTGACACCTCCTGGTGACAAGCCAGGAGAGACATGGGTCTAAAACACAGGTGCTTGTGTGTATACTTCCTAGGATCCTGTCCAGTTCCTCGGGAGCAACAGGGTCAAACTGTTCCCAGAAAACAGGGCAAGAACCTGCCTTAAGGGCTTCCACCAGACCAGCAACCACGCCGGCATCTAACTGGGAATGCAGTCGAGCGATTTTGTCTCCAGAAAATCTGCAAATTCCTCAGCTAGACCCTTTAGGTGGACCTCAATCACCTCCTTCCCCAGGAGGAGGAGGCTCACCTTAAAGAGGGTGGCTGGGCAATTATCTATGGCCTGTCTATTTTTGTTTCTTTGGTTAGGTTTTTCTTCTTTTATAATTTCATGTGGTTTTTTATTTGTTTTTTTCCCCCCATTTAATTAATAAAAAATAACTTAAAAGAGATTCCTCCTTCAGGCCCAGAACAGTATTACGTGAGATCTTGAATTTGTGTAATGAGACTGTCTTTTCTCCAAATCTGTTTTACCTTCTGATTGGATCAGAACCATGTGGGAAGATTGCAGGCATAACAAGGAAAAATATATAATAGCAGGTGAATGAAATCTATCATCCATCCATCTGTCTGTCCGTCCATCCATCCATCCATCCATCCATCCATCCATCCATCTCTAATTTTACCAACCTAGAAAGATTTATTTATCAACAAAAATTAAAATAAATAAAATACAAATTATCAACATAGTAAGAAAATAAAGAACAGGTTTTTTAAAGACTAAAAAAGCTAAATTAGTGAAATGCACTAATTGTGGTGAAAGGCCACAATTTACCTGATCATTTTTATGTGGCACCACTAAGCCATTTTGTTTCTGCTTCTCTAAAGAGTGTTGCTGTTGCATTGCTATTTATGATTTTGAAACACTGCTTCTTAAAAACCTGGTGCTCGAAGTATTTAATTATAGATTTAAGAAGCAAAAGTTTCCTGAAATGGGAGGTACTGTTGCAGGACAGAATCTGGGGGAAAGGTGGGCTTTGTTTTCTGCTTTTGTTTTATAATACTGCTTTTTGAATTCTGAGAAAATATTTCTTGGCAACAACAGCACTTCCTTGAGGGAGGACATTTGGATTTATGTAACTACTGAGTACCCACTACAAATTTACAGCAAAAGAAACCTAAATAAACTCAACAAAAGATCATCTGGAAAACTGCAAATCTTTTTGGTTAAATAAACAGCTGATTTGTTAACATTCAGGAAACAATGGAATGGGACTCTTTTAAAACATTAGGTTTTATGCCTCTATGCAGCGCTAATCTCTGACTTTGCATCACTACTTTTCATCTGGTTTATTTATATACATCCAGATATTTGCGTTCACATGGGTATTAATGTGAGTGGTATTAAAATATCCAGTAACAGAGATAAGGCTTGTACTTTCAAACACTGAACAGCAGACCAAAAATGCCAACACAAATCCACCTCTGATTCAAAATAATGCATATTCGTGCACATATGACGCACTCTGCCTTTGCAAGTGCATTGTATAAAACAATAAACTCGAGACATATCTTAGAAAAGCATCTTTCCTGCCTTGCTTTCTGCGGGAATGTATGTAGACAGGATGCCCTTCCTTTTCCTTTTCCTTTTCCCTTTCCTTCCCTGTGGCCTCTCCACACCAGCTCTTATCTACAGAAAAAGTCCTGACTGGTAGTTTTAAAATTGTTGCACCTGGTGAGCAATTAAGTACTTTTAAATATATGATTATGCTAAGGAGTAGGTATATTTTCATTTACAGAACTTAGCAACCCTCCTTCTCTCTCTCCATCTCTGTCTCTGTCTCTGTCTGTCTGTCTGTCTACATGTTTATGAAACAGTTCCCATTTCTAACAGATTGGCTGCTCATCATTGTAAAGTCCATCAAAGTCCAACTGAGTCATTGTTGAAACGTTGTTATTCCCTCTGGGTAAAAACATATAGCTTTCTGCTTCCAAATCAAGACTTAACCATCTTTGTACAAAATAAAGAAGGTGCATAACATTTAACATATTTGTAGAAATAAAAATGTAATTCCTGAACAAACAGCAAGACGAACATTACAGTGAATTGTGTGTGTGTGTGTATGTATGTATGTATGTATATATATATATATATATATATTTTAAGCTGAAGAACACAGAATGATGTTTGATTTGAAAATGTTGAAAAATAAGTTATTTTCTTATTACCCGAAAAATAAAGAGATTTATTTTACCCTGCAGATTTAACTGCTGAATTCTTCTAGACAGATTTTATTGTGGAAATAGCAAGGGGATCTCATTTCAATAGTATTGCTTGTAAAAATGAAGCAATCTCTAAGCCAGAGAGATTTAGTGAAGAAAATTGCATGCTAATGAAAACAGGGGCAAAAGCTTAAGATATACTTCCAATCTTTCAAACTGTGTTTATAAGATGCAAGTTGTACCTTACCATAGATTAATACAGGGCCAGGATACACACAAATTCCAAATAGAAATCTAAATTGCATAATTAGAATATTGTTTCATCTTCCCCAGCTCTTCTAGGGCTAGTATTTCCAACCTAAATAGTCACTTGTACCTGTATAAGGAACTCTCAAGAATGAAGACAAATATACGTATCCCAGGATTATATTACAGGATCCAATTTGTGCTGGTCACTGGGACCAGAGGTTTAGTCACATTCTGGTGAGAAAGAAGTTCCCTGAGGATGAGCTCCAGCACAAGTCCAAAAACTCAGAGGATTAAACCTCTGGTCCCGGTGACCGACCCAGATTGGATCCAGTAATAAGGAACTCTGTGTAAATGGTGGGATGCAAGCATTGCCTAACTAAATTGATATAATTTGACAAGTCAGATCAATGAGTAAGAATGAATGAATGAAAACCTGTGTATCAGTTTGTAGCCACAAAAAAATCAAATATTTTATCTTCATAACTAATCTTTAAAATTTCTTTAAAATTAAAATAAATAGAATAGAATAGAATAGAATTTTTTTTTAATTGGCCAAGTGTGATTGGACACACAAGGAATTTGTCTTGGTGCATATGCTCTCAGTGTACATAAAAGAAAAGATACCTTCTTCAAGGTACAACTTTATTTATTATATATATTTATTTCATTTTATCCCAACTTTAGTTATTTTTATAAATAATTCAAGGGAATGAACATACCTAAAACTCTTTCCTCCTCCTATTTTCCCCAGAATAAATAACCTGGTGAGTGAGTTGGGCTGAGAGACTATGACTGGCTCCAAGTCATCCAGCATTTTAAAGCAGTGGGTGAACACTTACCAGGAAGGCTAGGGATGAGAAGAATTGAATCTGAAAAATAGCTTGCATGCCATGGAATAACATGGTATTTATGTAGCTATCAAAATTTACAAAACATTGAATAATATTAGTAGTACTTGCTCTGTGACCTCATTCAGATCTGAACTTTCACAGTCCTTACTTAACAACGGCAATTAAGGCTGGCAATTCTGTTGCTAAGCAGTGCAGTCATCAAGTAATACAACATGTGACTGCAATAAACATATGACTTTATATTGGTTGCAGTTGCTAAGTGAATCCCCTGCAGTTGTTAAGTGAAATGTTACATGACTGCTAATGGCAATTTTACTCCTGGCTTTTTCATTGTCTCTGTTTGTCACAAACTATCTGCAAAGTGCACAAATGGCAATCATATGTCTGTGGGACACTACAACAGTTGTAAATACCTACTGATTGTGAAATACCTGAATCTCAGTCACAAGGACACTGCAATAGTTTAAAAGTTGTAAAGTTACTTTTTCAGTGTCATAGTAATTTCAAACAGTCATTAGACAGCAATTGTTAAGTGAATCTACTTGTATAAAAATATTCAAAGCCTATAGAATTTGCTGTAATTAATCTTGACATAAATTGTAGAAGGATGATTTATGGAATTTCTTGAAGATTCCTGATGGGAAAAGATACAGTTAGCATGTAAGCTTTATAAGGAAAAAGCATCCTACAAATCTATACACACACGCCCTTTATCCAATATCCCTTGGACTTCTCCTACCTCAGTAGCAAAATCCTTTCTCCAAAAGAAAACCTACGGCATACAAAAGCTTCCCTTCCTGCTGTAAATATTGAGGCTTAGCTAAGGATACTTTCATTGTTCCTACAACTGAAGAACAAATTTAGTTAAATGTTTTGTTACTTAGAATGCTAATGTGAATGGGAATGCGCCCTCTGAATAACATAACATAAGTCCTGATCCTGCTTTAGGTTTTGAAAGTTTTCTCAATCATGCCACTTTTATTATGATATATGCTATCTATATTGCCAGTGTGGTTTTATTTCACTGCTAATTGAAAATCTACCTGGTCACCCAAGTTTTGAGGGGGTATGACAACAGTGATTCTTTTTATTGTTTTTCTTTCTAATTTGTTATATTTTGATTTGAGGTTGCTGTACCAATCTTCTTGGTTTAATTTGGATTAAAGAAATAAACAGATAAAGTAATACACTTCTAAAATTATTCAACTTTTAGCATACATTTTGTCTACACCTTTAGCCCAATTGCTACAAAGCACAGCTGTTGTTTAGTTACTCTGAAAATCCTTTACGGTCAATGATAATCTCCCTGCCAGGAAAGAGCTGATAACACACTAAAGTCATGAATGAATTTTTCAGCATTTGGCTTTTACCAATGGCCTTAGTAATAGCAGAGTAAGACTTGGAAGCAGGAGAAGTGGGGAGGGGGCAGTGGCGGAAAGTAGAAAGTAGAAAAGAGATGGGTCTACCCTGTCAGCTTTGGAAGCCATATTAGCACCAGAAGCTTCCATGCTGCTAACTCCTTGTGCTTGGGAAAGTAAGACGGGGGATTTAGGAGAGTGTTTGTAGTTAGACATAATAGCATTCTTTCCTTGGTCATATTGTTTATGCATTTAGAAGAGGAGTGGTTACAGGGATGGCTCAAGTTGGGATGGATGATGATTGGGCCATGTGACAAACTGATGGGTCAGAGGCTGGATTTGGGGTTTTGATTTTGACTGAGGGAAAACCCGGAACTGTCAGATTCGGGTTTTTCCAGATGTGCCAGTATACCTATTCTAATAAATGGATATTTGAGAAATGCTTGCCTCAGAGTTTTTAATTGGAGTGGGGTTTTCTGGAATGCTGACATACCCATGGTGGACTACATGTGATCTATAGCGGTATTATCATTAATTAAGGTCCATAACTAGATGGTGGATCTGTCTAAGGGGCGAAGTAAAACATAACTGACTTATCAACTAATCTCACTTCTGATTTTTAAGCTTCTAATTAAAGAAGAATGATGGTGGCCCCTAATCTGGCTCAGGAACAACATGCAAGGGATGAAGAGTTCCTAATTTTCCCTGCAGTCTGGCATGGGAATTCTGATGAGAGCTGTAGTCATAGGATGATGATGATGATACAACCAAAAGTGATACTGGATTATATACTCTTTGGATTAGAGTGCCAAGCTTTGGTCATTCATTTCATGCAGCCTCATTTGCCCTCCACTTCAAAACTTTTATACTTTTATTCTGTGGCATATTATGTTTACAGTGCATTAAGCCTTTATTAGGACTATTTTGCTGTGATCTTCTATCTCTACCAGTTCTTCTCTCGAACAAGTTCCTCCTAGTTCAAATATACATCAGCAACTACTTCTCTCCACAACTTCGCACTGTCAGCCTTTTGCTATTTCCTGCACACAGTTACTGCCATTTCGTATATCCCGTAATTGCCAAGCTGCCACCTCGTTTCCTGTCCCATCCCCTGCTTCTCTTTGTTTCAACAGCAGCAAAGCAATTTGAGTCAAGGTGAGAAGAATGTAAGAAACAAATCCCATCAGCACTTTGTGGCAGATAGTTGCTGAGCTGTCTCCTTACCTCATTTTCTGTTCTCCCCAGGTAAACGGTGTGGTGCCTCTTGCGATTGCAGAAATACATGGAGGTTTTCTTTCAGTATATACCCTCCAGAGGTGATAAAGGAAAATAAGTGATAAAACCTGGCTGTGGGTGTCAACAATTGTTCATACTGATGGAATTGTTATGATTCAGCATTAGTTACATTCATGTATCTGTCATTTCTGCAAAGCAAGTTTATGGACATAAATAAATTTATGTCAAACTGCTTAGCAAATTTTTCTTGGTAAACATGATAACGAGCTGGGTAACTCTACAGGTTTGATTGTTTCATGTTTGTGAGAGAAGTGTTCCATTGTCATGCATCTCAGCATTTAAGAAAAGTCTTAAAAAGCATTTTAACATATCAAAGTATTTCACATAACCAGAGGCAATCCCTTAAGAAGTTACATATTTTTCAACAAGCATTAACTCTGTTCCATTATGAAAGGGAGCACTCAAGCCCTGTGAACAATTTGGATGGATACACATCCCTCATCTAACTACAAGTTACAGCTTTCCACTAGGAAAATATATATATAGGTAGTCCTCAACTTACGACCACAGTGCAGCCCAAGTTTTCCATTGCTAAGCAAGGCATTCGTTAAGTGAGTTGCTCTCCATTTTAGGACCTTTTTGACATAGTTGTTAAGTGAATACTGCAGTTGTTAAATTAGTAACATGGTTTTTAAGTGAATCTGGCTTACCCATTGACTTTGCTTGTCAGAAGGTTGCAAAAGATGATCACATGATTTCAGGATACTGCCTTCGTCATAAATACTGCAGCTGCGGCTGACTGTTGGGGGCGAGTCATTGGCCCCGATGGAAAGGGTGCGCAACTTGGGCGTTGTCCTGGATGGGCGGTTGTCTTTTGAAGATCACCTGATGACCATTTCCAGGAGAGCTTTTTATCAGGTTCGCCTGATTCTCCAGTTGTGCCCCTTCCTTGACCGGGATGCCCTATGCACGGTCACTCATGCTCTTGTTACCTCTCGCTTGGATTACTGCAATGCTCTCTACATGGGGCTCCCCTTGAAGAGCACCTGGAGGTTCCAGTTGGTTCAGAATGCAGCTGCACGGGTAATAGAGGGAGCCGCTCGTGGCTCCCATGTGACACCACTCCTGCGCAGGCTGCACTGGCTACCTTTGGTCTTTCGGGTGCACTTCAAGGTGTTGGTTACTACCGTTAAAGCGCTCCATGGCTTAGGGCCGGTTATTTACGGGACCGCCTACTGCTACCGATTGCCTCCCACCGACTTGTGCGCTCTCACAGAGAGGGACTCCTTAGGGTGCCATCCGCCAAGCAATGTCGGCTGGCGACCCGCGGGGAAGGGCCTTCTCTGTGGGGGCTCCCACCCTCTGGAATGAACTTCCCCCAGGACTCCACCAACTTCCTGACCTTCGAACCTTTCGCCGCGAGCTGAAGACATATTTATTTATTCGCGCAGGACTGGCGTAGAATTTTAGATTTTATTCGGTTTCTAATTTTTTAGTGGGTTTTACTGTTTTAAATATATTTTAATCTGGGCCAAATTTAATAAGTTTTTTAAACATTATTTTACCTTGTATTTATTCTGTTGCTCTGTTTTATCTGGCTATAAACCGCCCAGAGTCCTTCGGGAGAAGGGCGGTATAAAAATCTAATTAAATAAATAAATAAATGTCAGTTGTTAAGCATCTGAATTCTGATCATGTAATCATGGGGATGCTGCAATGTTTATAAGTGTGAAAAAAGTCATAAGACACTTGATATGTATAAATAATATAAAATAAAAAACTTGGAAAAAAAGACACTTTTTTCAGTGCTCTTGTAACTTCAGTCACTAAATGAATGGTTTTAAGCCAAGGACTATTTTTACATGTAGTTTGTCGTTGAACAACAGAGTCCTTGCTGTTCTCTGAGCTTAGTTGTTTGCTTGCATACATTTTGTTACTCAACTAGGCAATATCTTTAATGCTAAAATGGCATGGGGTTTGCTCTCTGTTTATATAGAGTAGTTTGCCCTATCAGTGTTGGGGAGGGTGTTGTTTTATCTTTGGTAGTTCCTTGACTCTTGTTTACTGCTTGATTGTTTGTCTGGTATTAATCCCTGTTTATCTGGGTATTGATTACTAGCCAATAAGTGTTCTGAGCTTTTTGTTTCCTTTTGTAGCATTTTTGTGGTGTCTTTTGAATGATGTCCAAATGTTGTTTATCTCTATGTGTCTGTTGACAGTTGAAATGTTTAAAGCTGTAAATTACAGATTTCTCTTATGTCACTCATTATGACTTATTTGATTACATTGACTACCAAGGGGATAGTACATAATCAATTTCATGCTCATTTTAGGAATCATCAGATGTACAAAGCCTGATCTTATTCTATGGGGTCCAAAACCTTTCTTGGTTTGAACTAACAGATCCTCCCATTTTAAATGCCTATATGCATTAAATTAGCTTTAAAGGGCTATCCAAGTGCAGAAAGGAACTTTTCCTTAAGTTCTCAGACAGATATCTACAGATGTAACCTATATGACATGCTCCCATTTTCACAGTTTTTATCAGGCCCAAGGAACAAAGAATGTCACAAGGAGTTACGTCCAAGTAGTTTCTTTATTATTGCACACCTATAGGCAGGAATCTTGTCAGACTAAAGTACTTATCTGCATAACTTACAATATCATGTAATCTGCTGGTTGGGGGGTGAGTTTCGCCTTCATCATTTTCCTGCATACCAAAGATTCTAAGCTGTGTTGTCTCTTTGCTCCCCAGACAAGAGCCCCTCCCTCCTGTGGCTCTGGACTACACCCACCACAGTTTTACATGATCTTGGGGAGGGATTTCTCTTATTTTGACATAGTGTGCATTCTGATTTATGGATAAGGATGTTCACTTGATTCCTGTACAAGCATTTAGAATTATATGTACCAGTGAAATATAATGTCCTTGGATGACTATTTGTGCCCTTTAGGTAGGTTTCTGTGAGAGTATACAATTGTTAATTGTAAATGGGTTACTAACCCTCCGTTCAGTTTATAACCTTACCTACTGCAGATATTCTAACATAGCTGAGGAATATATTTACTTAAGGATAACTGGTTGTCTGCATCAATGTGAATGCAAACAAGAGCTTTGTGGATGTCTTTCCTATTTTTTCTCAGAAAATGCTGGGAATAACAATTCATGCCAATGGAGGTGGGAATAATAATGCATACATAATAGCTCATACGAAAAGCATGCTTTTGTGTCTTGTACTACAATGATACTCCTAGGGACAGTCAACTGATTTGACTCTATTTCTATAGTTAAACATTTGTAAATTTAAATGGATACAAAAGCATAATTTAAATGATGCTTTAGAAAGGAATCACAGCAGGAAACATAAAGATACTGAAATCTGATTTGTAGTTGCTGTAATTGTGCAGGCTCCTTAGACTCTTTTTCAAAGCCATAGGCTCCTATGCAGTGGTGAAATTCAATTTCTTTACTACCGGTTCTGTGGGAGTGGCTGGTGGGCGTGATGTGGCTTGGTGGGCATGGCAGGGGAAGAATATTGCAAAATCTCCATTCCTACCCCACTCTGGGGCCAGCAAGAGGTGGTATTTGCAGGTTCTCCAAACTACTCAAAATTTCTGCTACCGGTTCTCCAGAACCTGGCAGAACCTGCTGGATTTCACCCCTGCTCCTATGCAATGAAAGGGAATTGTGCATGGGTCCTTGAGAACCTAATGTCATAAACCTCACAGTCCAATCATTCTGTAACAAAGAAAATAGAAATAATGACCAACTAATTCTGAATCAGTTCCATCAGATGTGCAGTGCTGCTTTTGGAGCTGGAGCCAATAACAATTGTAGCTGAATTAGACTAATAAAAGGTTAATTTAGCTACCATACCTGATTCCATACTCATTAATAATATGGTACTCAATGTATCAGCTCACAGCCTACACAATGCCACTGACACTGCACCAAACACAGAAACACCAAATGCAGATGCCAGGTGTTCAGAGGCTTGCCTGCAGAAGCCAGTTTTATATATTTTTTCTTCTTCTCTGAAGTAAAAGAAAACTAGGCTGTTAAATTTTGCAATTTTCACTTATGGGAAAACATTGGCTTCTCACTTAACTTAGTCTGCTCTTGTTATATAGTCCAATCTGCATAATACCATTTTGTAGTTACATAAGCTGATTTTGAATAGTTCTACAGATAGATATTAAGATATCAGGTATAAACTTTTACATATGATGTGCATATAAAATATCACAAAAAACTGATATGTGAGCATGTATGTAATATGTATTGCATCACATTATAGCATATAACACACCAAAGGAAAAGAAGATTACTTGCTATATAAAGAAGTTTCCATTTATCATGTTTTCTGGAATCACCTGTCAGATGCAAATTTCAGAAACAAAATTGGCCAAATATCAACCAGCAAAGTCGTGAAGGATTTACAAGTGATTCAGAACTCAGGGTACCACATCTCTGACATAAATACAATAGAACGAGTCCAGAAATATTTCACTAGAAGAGTTCTTCACTCCTCCGAAAACAACAAAATACCTTATATCAACAGATTTGAAATCCTGGGATTAGAAAACTTACAACTCCGCCTACTTCGACATGACCTGTGTTTAACACACAAAATCATCTATTGCAATATCCTTCCTATAAAAGACTACTTCAGCTTCAATCGCAATATTACAAGAGGAAAAATTGGTTCAAGCTAAATGTCAACCGCTTCAAACTTGATTGCAGAAAATATGACTTCTGTAACAGAGTTGTTAATACTTGGAACTCATTACCTGACTCCATAGTCTCTACTCAAAATCCCAAAATCTTCAACCAAAATCTGTCTACTATTGACCTCACCCCATTCCTGAGAGGACTATAAGGGGCGTGCATAAGAGCACAATAGTGCCTACCGTTCCTGTCCTATTGTTCCCTTCATTATATCAAATTAATATAGTTGATGCATATTTTTTACTTATATATTTTCTTCAAGACATGTTGTTTTATCTATGACAATTGTTTGTGTATACTGTTGTGACAAAAGAAATAAAAAAGAAAGAAATCAAGGAATAATTTCAGCAGCTCATAAGAAGACCACTGGGGACAAAGTGTATGAAATAATCAGGCAGTTTTAAAATGGTGAGTTCCAGAGGAATAGGTGAAAGATGTTTTGATCCTGCTTTGTTCTAAAATAGATCTGGTGGCAACATGCTGGTTGGGATAGTGATAGTAAGCAAAGTGATACCCATCTGGAAAGCTACAATCTTAGGCCTTCTTATTGCCAGTCGTAACTTATCCAATAAACCAAAAAAAATCCTGTGAAGATGAAATGTTTTGAGAATGCTTAGCTGTGAGAAGATGAAACTAAGTGGTAGGGGCCTCTGTGGCTCAAACTGCTAATGCAGTCTGTTATTAACAGCAACTGCCTGCAATTACTGCAGGTTCTAGTCCCACCAGGCCCAAGGTTGACTCAGCCTTCCATCCTTTATAAGGTAGGTAAAATGAGGACCCAGATTGTTGGGGGCAATAAATTGACTTTGTATATAAATATACAAATAGAATGAAGACTATTGCTAACATAGTGTAAGCCACCCTGAGTCTTCGGAGAAGGGCGGGATATAAATGCAAATTAAAAAAAAAAAGTGGTACAGGGTAATAATTCACACACAGAGAAGAAAATCAAGACCTATTTCTATTCTGAGTCCAGGACAGGGGTGTCAAACTAGATTTCATTGAGGGCTGCATCAGGGTTGTATCTGAGCTTGGTAGGGCGGGGTAGGCATGGCCAGAATGGGTGTGGCCAACTTAATGTCACCCGTGTTGGGGCGCCTGTGGTAGCCTGAGTGCTCTGCCAGCGAAAACAGGCTCGCAACAGGGGTGGGTTCTACTTACCTTCACTTCCGGTTCACAATGGGAGAGTGTTTTTGCTTTGCTTACACATGCGCGCACGCTTCTGCGCATGTGCAGATCATCAATTATGATGTCCAGGTGGGTGGGCAAGCCTCCCGCCGATTTTACTACCGGTTCTATAGAACCGGATAGAACCAGGAGCAACCCACCACTGGCTTGCAGGCTTCATTTTTGGCTACCACAGTCTCCTGCAACCCTCTGCCAGTGAAAATGGAGTTTTCGCTGGCAGAGGCACAACAGGCCAGTCCTTTGCTGTTTTCAGGATGGCCTCTTGAGCCAGATCTAAGCACCCTGTGGGACAGATCCATCCCACAGGCCTTGAGCTTCAAACCCCTGGTCCAGAACATGAAATAATGGATTTAAAGTACAAGACATTAGATTGCAAATATACATTGCATGGGGAACTCCCATATCTATGTACTATGTATGCACTTACATTTGATGGATTTATACCGAATTAGATTTATAAACTATTATGGTCCATTGTCAATGCACAGCCTGGAATTCTGGGAACTGAGCCAGATAAATATCAGAGCATAATGGGGTACCCATTGTACCCAATTAGCTACTTTCTGTGAGAAAAAGCTCATTGGAAGCAAAGAATGTGAGAAAATATAAATATAGAACTGCAATGTAAATACTTTTTGAAATTCTCAATCATCTTTTTCAAATAAAGCATTATAAAAATACAATGTGCATATTTTCTATGATTTTCTTGCTAACTGCTTTTTGAGCACAATTAAAAATGTAGATATACATGTCCCCATTAGGTTTTCTACCATGATGTAAATGAAATTATTTTTAGAGAGCCCATGAATCTTTGAGAACCCATGATTTCTATCTTTTCTTCTTTTTTACCCAACCTGAAATCCTCCCTTCATACACTTTCCTGCACAATAATATTGCTTGGTAATTTATTTCTGTTCTTTGGAGTGGCAGAAGTTGGTTATATCTTCATACTGTTATTATTACTGAAGTGCTCATATAATATCCTATAAGTGAAGTAGTAGGCTTTCTGCTTAAAGCCTGATACAATTGATAAAAAGCTGGCTTATCAAAACAATAGCTGATGAATAAAAGTGGGGGATCTTTCATTCTGAAAGAGACAAAGGAAAGGAATACAGTGAAGGGAAAAAAGAAAGGAGTGAGAAAAATTCTAAAACCTGGAAAGTCAAGATAAATTGGAAGATACGAATATGGGAAGATGCTTTTACTCAGCCACAAAAGAAGTAGATTCAAGAAATATGTTGAAAAATATGAAGAAATAAAGATAATAATTAGCTGTGTGGTTTTAATGTGGCTCTGCTGTACTTCTCAGTTATCAGCTTTTCTTTGGCATTCACTACACTGTTGATGGTACATTTCAGAATTTTTACTGTCTCTCTCCCTAATAAGTAAGAGAATTAAGGTTCAGTCTAGCAAACACTTCTCTTATTAAGCAACTGGGAAATGAGCAGCTCTGGCACCCATTCTTTCTTTTTTCTGCAAAGAAGAGAAAATTCAAGAAGTGTGTCCTCTATACACAATGCCCCACTGCACTTTTATAGTAATATAGCATAAAGGAGTTCCTTTATTAAACTAGCATCAAGTTATTGTTCCTTACTATATGCGTGCCACTGCAGGGCTATCAGAAGTTCTGTTATTAGACTTGGGGTTTTGAAACAGCTCAGCACTTGAAAACTAGATTGAATTTTTCAGCCAATCCCTCTAGGCTAGGCAGTTGCCTTAATTTTGATTTTAAAGGAAGCATGAATATGTGAGATTTAATAATAATGTCAAATTATTTACAATACTGGTGAATTTCATAGTCTCATTGACTCTTTTGTTCCTGCTTCTTTAGCCTGTCAGTTCTCTGCAACCTAGATGGAAAACTTGTTCTTTTGCTCTATTACACCCAAAATCTGGGGTTAGCAAACTTGTCATCCCTCTCTTCCAGCTGCCAATTAATTACAGAAGATTAGGTGAAGGGATAGCTGGAACTTCTTCATTTAGAAGACCATAGAAAGCAAATTGGTACTACAAATTCTGAGCTTAAACTATGGGCTACCAATTTCTCTGGAACCCTAATCTTGGGCTTAATTCTTTAGAAAACAGGATTTCTCAGTAGGCTTCTTTTCATATTAACAATTAAGTTAAAGTGTTAAAACATGAATTACAGTGTCATCACATAAGATTGCTCCCTTTCTACTAGCATCCCAATGTCACATCCTAATATATAAGGAATGGAGTGCGTTGTGACACACTTTTCATCATTGACTACCCTGAATAACTTTGAATTTCTGCTATGATTTGTAAAAGGAACCTTATAAAGACTGTACCCATCTTAAGACTGCACAAACTTAATCAGTGGCTAGCAGAAGAATGCTTATATAGAAAACCAAAAGCAGAGCATCTATGATTAATGGTCCATTCATGAGAAAGGCTATGTGCATGACTAGACTGTCTCAAACTGCTCTTGGATTTGAAGCTTAGCTTAGGCACTTTCAGCTGGTGGTTTTTCAAAGACTGTCAAATCTTAGTTTTAAAACGTCTCAATTTCAGAAGGTTACCAGCTGGAACATTTTTCTAATCTATGTAATTGTTTTTATTTTATTCTAATTCTGTTCATTGCTCCAGAGTCACTTGTTGAGATGGGTAGACATAAATTGGATGGACAGAAAGATAATGTAATTTGTTTCTGGCTTCTGTAAACCTTAACTTTGGCTGTGGTTCAGCAAATTGGTGCCCTTCTGGAGTTTGGTTCCTATAAGGTATAGCCAACATGGCCCTTGGCAAGGGATTATTGCCTATGGCTGAACTTTTATTGGCCTTTATCTCTCTTGTTGCTTGATGTATTAGTTATTCACCCAGCTACAAACCAGACATAGTGAAACTATGGAATGCTGGAAATTTTTAAGAAAATGTTGGATAACCATTTGTCTGAAATGGTGTAGGGTTTCCCGCCTGGGCAGGGGGTTGGACTAGAAGATCTCCAAGGTCCCTTCTAACTCTGTTATTATTATATAAACTGTAGCCAAGTATGATTGTCTGGTTTGTAGCTGGGTGAATAACTAATACATCAAGCAACTACTATACTATGAAAGCTACTATTCAAAACGGTTGTCAGGCTTAGCCCAAGATGATATAATACAGTTGTTCAGTTCTTTATTTGGTTGTACCATATAGATAGAATAGAATAGAATAGAATAGAATAGAATAGAATAGAATAGAATAGAATAGAATAGAATAGAATAGAATAGAATAGAATTCTTTTTATTGGCCAAGTGTGATTGGACATACAAGGAATTTGTTTTGGTGTGTATGCTCTCAGTGTACATAAAAGAAAAGATATGTACATCAAGAATTCTAAGGTACAACACTTAATGATAGTCATAGGGTACAAATAAGCAATCAGGAAACAATCAATATCAATATTGATCGTAAGGATACAAGCAACAATGTTATAGTCATACAGTCATAAGTGGAAGGAGATGGGTGATGGGAATGATGAGAAGTTTAATAGTAGTGCAGACTTAGTAACTAGTTTAACAGTGTTGAGGGAATTATTTGTTTAGCAGAGTGATGGCATTCGGGAAGAAACTATTCTTGTGTCTAGTTGTTCTGGTGTGCAGTGTTCTATAATGTTGTTTTGAGGGTAGTAGTTGAAACAGTTTATGTCCGGGATGCAAGGTGTCTATAAATATTTTCACATATATAAAATATACCTGGAAAATTCTAGGGAGTTGCTATCCTACATCTCTTTCTCTTGCATGATAACAGCTCCAGACCATGCAGTTTCTTGTCTCGCCCCTCATTCTTGGAATGTACAGTATTCCCTCCTTCCGGAAACCCTGCTGCATTACTGTAGTCCATCACATCACTTTCACCTTGGTGGATACATTCCATTACAATGGCGTCAACTTAAAAGGTGGGAGAGAGTCTAATGGACCAATTAAAAGTCCAATTTCCTACCTAAATATATGCTGAATACTCAAATTTGGCCTGATATATATGTCTCAACAAGTTGACCATTGCTATAATTAACAGTTGTTAAAAATCAAATAAAAGTATATGACAAAGTATATGGGAGACTATCTAGTATATGGGAGACCAATCTCATTGCACATATGTTGTGCACTGACAATAAAGATTTGAATTGAGACTACATTGGAAGGAGAGCCATAGAGTGGACAGGAAGGAGAGCCATAGAGTAGACAACCAGCTTGTGAAAGGTATCTATCTTTTAAAAAAAGATATCTGCAGAAGGACAGGAGAGGACATAAGTATTATTTCTCCCAAGTTTTCTGGAGAGTAAAAGGAAAGGCAAGGTGAAATACTTTGAGTTTTGCAAGATTAATATTAGCCTGAAAGGTAATTCAGGTAAGTAGAACCAGGAGTACTAGCTCTAATGTTATTGTAAGATTATATTAACATAATCTTAAAGAAAGTCTTTAGAGTCTTTAGAAATAGAACAGCGTGTAAGCATGTTACACCAGTATTATAAAACAGCATTCCCCAACTTTTCCAGGTTGCCAATCCTGGTCTGGTGCAGAGGGAAGGGGGAGAAGAGGAGATTGTTTTGTATGAGGACACATGCATGCACGCAAAACCGACCTGGTTGCATGGCCCACAGGCTGGGGACCCCTGTTACAGAATACATGTAAGGCTCAGTAAACAACATTTCAGCTGCATGGTATTTAGTACAAAAAAATAATCCAAAAAGTATTTAAATAGGTGTTTTTAAACTTGGTAATTTTAAAATGTGTAGATTCTTCCATGCTGGATACGGAATTCTGGGAGTCCATACATCTTAAAGTTACCCAGTTTGAAAAACACTGATTTAAAATAACAAAACATAACTTTATTCTCTTCTTTCTGGTTATAAGTAAAAATAGGAAGGAGAAGGTAAAAGAGCTTAGGCTTAGCCTACCCAGCTGAAAATAACCTTCCTAACAAATGTTACTGAAGCCCAAAGTATATTCTGTTTGTTTGAAAGAAACAGAGAAAAAATCCCAGCAGGGGCTTTACATAGTGTTTCCATCAAATCCCAAGAACCTGCAAAAACAAACAAAAAACAAAAAACAAAACCAACAACCACCTGTAATGTCATTGATGGCATTTGCTTTTCGGAGGACAAACTTTCTACCATAATTTTTTATTACACACCTATTCCAACTGAGTATAACAGCCAAGATATATTACATTTATTTACAGGTAGTCTTCAAGTTATAACCACTCACTTAATGACTGCTCAAAGTTATGATGGCACTGAATGAAGGAGACTTATGACTGGACCTCCGAGGTCTGACCCTCTCAGCATCCCCAAAGTCATGTGATTGCAATTCATACATTTGACAACTGGCTCTCACTAGTGACCATTACAGTATTTTATGGTCATATGATTGCCATTTGTGATCTTCCCTGTTGGTTCCTAAAAGCAAAGTCAAAGGGGAAGTCGTTAAAAAAAGTCCCAGGTTGCTCCTGTAAGTCACTCCTGCCACCTAAGGAGTACGAGATCACACAGATCTCGTACTTTCCATAGCACATGCCAGCCCACAGCCCCAACCAGCCTGCCTGTGGCTCCTGCCTCCCTGCCCATCATTGTCTCCAAGAGACCACCTGCACTCTCAACCATCTGGTTGGGAAGACCTCATGTGACCAGCAGTTGCCTCATGAAGAGCTGGGCCTGGCGTGTCTTATTGGCAGTGGTTAAAAGATGATGAAGGCCAGCTGGGGGCAGCAGAAGCAACAGAGTGCAAAGCAGTGCAGAGAAAGGCAATAGCAGAAGAGAGCAAGGTGACAAAGTGGGAAGGACAGTAGAGTCCAGGGTACCCAAAAGGGCAGAGAAGGGAGGGGAGATAAGTAGGTTGTGGGGTGGGGGTGGGGGAATTGAAGTGGAGCCAAGTATGGCAAAGCATGAAAAAGATGTGGGTCTCACCTAATGATAGCACTTAATGATGCCACACCTGGGACTGCCACAACTGCCATTGCTAATCAATATAGACACATGACTGCTTGTAAATAATATATGGGAATGATCTTGGGAGACAAGGGGCGTTGCCTAGGGCATGAATAATGGCAGAGCAAGAAACTTAGACAGGATCTATCCAAAGTTGTCAGGTGATAAAAAGAGACAGCAGGAGATTTGTTCTTTCAGACTTGGAAAATTCAATTTTCAATAAAGTAGAATTATGTCATCTTGTTGGGTTTCTTGTCTGGCCTATTTGGGAGACTGGCATCACTTTGCTTAGCAACAAAAATTCCTATTTGGATTGTTAAGTGAGGATTATATAACTTTTCATAGTTACAAAGAAATTATTGGTGTGGGAAACTTCTTTCTCTATAATACATTCACAATAAAGAATCACAATATTACCAAATGATCTTCTGCATAAAACATTTCAATCAGTAAAAAAATTCAATTATTAGAAGACGTTTTTTCTTCTAAAAATATATAATATAAAAAGGTTCTAGCTGCTCTCTTTCCCATACTATAATTAAAAGTATTTTTTTTAAAAAAATCCTTAAATTTATGATTGCATTTGATGTGTTTTTAATTTTGTCAGTGGTCTAAATAGAAAATATGATTTTTTAAAAAGTGTCAGAAGCATCAGCCACTTCCATGGTGAACAGATCTGCTGGCAACATCAACACTGCCTGGGGGGGGACACCCAATTGGGGGCTCCTTTCATGTCCCCAATAATGAGCCCACCAAAGCGGTATCTATCTATCTACTTGTGATTGTACTCTTTTGAATTTCTAGGTTGCCAGGAGCTGTAGTGAATGATGGGAGATCACCATGTTATACAGCAGCACTCGGGTCTCAAACGCAGCTTGCAAATTGTCAGCTCAGCATTCTAACCACGTGAGCCACGGAGCTCCTTAATATGAAATGAGATTAATGTAAAGTTTGCTTCAATTTTATAATTACAAACTTACTAAGATACAAAGTTATTACTTGCATTTGCATTCAAATAAACTGAATAAAGACAGGGTTTTAAAAAAATTAAACATTTATTTAATTGCAGATAGCTTCAGGATGAGTAATTTTTTTTAAAAAAATATCCATACTCATCTTTTCTACATGTCTATTTCATAAATGAAAAAGAAATGCATTTTATTTTAATAATTGCATAATTGGCTGAATTCAATACCAAGCTCTACACTGTTTACAATATTTATGTACTGTTCAGCTCATATAACTCTGGGTTGTTTACAATAAGATTAAAATGTAGAAATCAATTACCTCAAAACCCAAACTCACTAACAAATAACGATAACTAATCTGTGGAAATCTAGTTTATCAGCAGAAACTTCAAAAATAATTCTCTAGGAAGTCTTCAGGCTCTAGAGCAGGGGTCTCCAACCTTGGCAACTTTCAGTCTGGTGGACTTCAACTCCCAGAATCCCCCAGCCAGCTTTGCTTTGTTCCAAAGATCAGGGGCCACTATGGACAAAAAAAAACCCCATGTGTTCTTGTTCCGAATTACTATAGACACAGAATCCTAAAGTTTCATTGAATATATGGATGATAGGCCAGGGAAATTCAAATATATTGCAGAATGCTTTATATTTATATATAATCTTCTCCTGTTGATCTATTGATTATAAAAGACCTATTACATTTTTAATCTCTCTTGCCACTGTTCTGTAGGCTTAGAATCAGCATTATCTATAAGCAACATTATACTTAAATAGCTCCTAACAATATCATTCTTTCTCATTCCTTGTATTTTCAGTATATTTTGTTTCAATATTTTCCCCAAAGTTAAGCTATCCATTTCTCCTACATACTTCATTCTTCAAAATGTTCCAATGTTACCTTTGGAAAGCCTTCTTTTTTCCTCTTAAATGAAGTCCTTATACACCCTTTTAAAATTAATACATTATTTAATACCTCTGAGGATTCATCCACTTTAACCATTTCTTCAGTGCTAAGTGCTCATTGCATTCTCAGTCAAGCCATCTTGAAGATTTTTAAATGTGCAGTTGTTGGAATTATCTTTAATCTTTAAAGGCTTCAGGTTTTCAGTAATACTCGGATATATTTCAAAACATCTGGCATGTCTGACTTTAATTGCAATGAGAAATCTCATAAGAGTATCATATTTTCCAAGAACAGCTTAATGCTTTGTCATGCTCCCATCCCATTTAACCATTTTCTGTCCTAGTTCTTTCCCATAATGGGATTTCTAATGGTATTTGTGAACACCATCAATCTATCTTTCATATTATAGCATTGGAAACTCAGGGGCTGATGGTAATTAGAGTCTATATGGGTGATCTCACTTTTTAAAAATCAAGTCACAAATCAAGCAGGCCTTGTCTGTGTACAGTAGTCCATAACACTTTGCCTCCTGGTGGACAAATAAGTTTAATATGCTGGTGTCCCTGTCAAAGAGAGATTCTTTAAAACTGGATGGCTTGCTTTGAGAAGAAGTTTCAATGCAGCATAAGCTGGATTTGTTGAAGCAAAACCTTGAATTGGTTAGAAAAGAGAAAGAAAATTCTTCCAAGGTCAAACCTAATTTGGCAGTTGATTTTACTTTGTTTTCTCTGATTCTGTGGTTTAAATTATGGCATGTTGACACACTATCTTGTTGAAGATTTACGCTGCAGGGAGAAGAATGTACATACATTGTTATTAGCCCATTTTCTTACTTCAACAGAGTTTTACAAACAAAAGAGGAGCATTGTCTAGATTTAATCAAGTTGGCGTTCCCAGGTCTAGCAGATTTAACAAATAAGCAAAGCCTGTTGCACCCTTTAGCGGTAATGGTGGCTCATAGATTGATGGAAGTCCATGGAGATCCACAACTCCCCTTGTTTGCTACTAATCAATTGGCCAGATGGGTGACCCCTTGCTGCTTTAGCTTCACCCTTCCTTCCTGCATTTACTGCAGGTAAATTTCTTTGCTATCACTTAACTTCTTCAGGGTATCATTTCATGACTGATGTTTCCATCAAGAGATCTTTCTCCATGGACCTTGTAAACTGTATCACTTGTTTGGACATTTTAGTTGTTGCTATTTGATGTCGCTGAGACAGTATTGTTAAGAGAGGGTAGGCAAGGAATTGCAATATCTCTCCCATTCCCAGCTGTTTTGTACAAAAAGGTAGGCCAGGCTACAGTTTGCTATTTATGTTCTACATGGCCTTTTTATCTGTGGAGTGATTTTTTGCTGTTATTATCTATTTATTTATTTACCTGTCTATAAATTTTCTACACCACCCATCTCACTTGTGTGATTCTGGATGATTACTATGGTGACTTGCTGTGATAAGTCAGCAAAAATGGATCTGTGGCTGAAAACTTTTTTTTTAATGCGCACAACAATATGAGTACTAAAATTTAGACCACGGTCAATAGTAAGCATGTCTCAAATGCAGTTACCAACTGTGAATCTACACAAACTACATTAAGTAGATTGATGATCTCTCACACAGCCCTGCCCCCAAAGGAAAGTATAAATAGGAAATGCAACAGTTAATATTGAAAAATGGATTTCATTGAACTGGAAAGCTACTTTTCTATCCTCCCACTGTATATACATTTTATATTATGGAAAAATGGCTACCAGGTGGCATGAGGGGCATAAAATGATTCAAGAATAAATATCTAATGTACTTTTTTTTTGTACAAAATCTAGTTTAAAAGGACCTTATGGGAAGGATGGAAAGGCATGCATAAATATAATCATAACTATTTTTTTTCACTGGAAATAAAATATATATAAAAATTTAAATAAATAAATAAATAAATAAATAAGAAATATGAAATTCCATAATTTTAAAGACAAACAATGGGAAGGAACATTTGTTTCATTGGATACCCTCTGCATTTCTGAAAGTTTATTTAGTGGCCCATAATTGTAAAGAGTTTGAAAATCACTGTCTGAAATAATGGGTTCGCTCCTGGGAATTATGATATTAGTGAACCCTTCAGAAGAAACTTCTCCACTATGGGGTATGTATTATTTTTTTTTGGTAGATCCACTATATCATTCACTTGCAAAAATATTTTAAAATCTCTGTACTGGGAAAATGTATATTCAGGCAGGGAAGAAGACTCTCCTTCACTCATTTGAGTTCCTAGGGTTGATCTATCTATTCTATCTCTTGGCTTCCTCTGTGTGGTCTTTGTTAGCTGGCCGAGGCCCCTGGAGGCAGCTTCTGATTATGTTCCCTTAGCTGTTGGAATTCCTTGCTGCAACTGTACTTATTTCAGCCTCCCAAGGAGAGTCTCATCTAATATCTTTGATTGTTCCTGCAGTGATTTACTTGGAAAAATAGCACGCTTTAGCTGAGATCAGAAACACTTTCCTTAACTCTGTTTGACTAGAACTGGAAAAACACAAATGGCTATAACTTTTTCTTTAGTAGAATAGAAGGAAATTTGAAAGTACTATTTATAATCTTGGAGTCTGTTTCTCTCTCTGTGTGAAAACTGTCAGAAGGACAGATACAGGGTTAGAACCATGCTCTTTTAAACTATGATAAGATAAAATAAGCTAACCTTAATTGTCACAATTTTTCTGTGAACACATTGGCACACATTTAAAAAATGAAATTCTGATTCCTGCTCTCAAAAGAAAATATACATATACCCGTACACAAACGCAAAATTGCACATACATATACATATGATATATATATATATATGATACAGTGGTGAAATTCATTTTTTTTTACTACCGGTTTAGTGGGCATGGCTTGGTAGGCGTGGCTTGGTGGATGTGGCAGGGGAAGGATACTGCAAAATCCCCATTCCCTTCTCATTCCTGGGGGAAGAATATTGCAAAATCTTCATTCTCACTCCACTCTGGGGTCAGCCAGAGATGGTATTTGCATATATAAACCTACAAACACACACACACACACACACACACACACACACACATTTTCGTAAATTTTCATGGGTATAGGTATGTAGGTCTTGGCGTATTCAGGTCTTTTCTCGTGTAAGGTTGAAAGTATCTTGGCGACATTTTGACGAGGTCTCACTCGTCATCTTCAGGCTGGTGCTTTTGGCTTGTGTGAGCAAAGCATGGTCAGAGCTGCCGTCTCTCTATAAATACTGGTGGGGAGGTGTGGAGTGTTGGCTTTGTTGCTGTAAGCTGGTTGGTTGGCTGTGTGGTTGCATCTTGATTGGTAGGTGGAGTAGATTTTTGCAGATTAGTTGGCTGTTTCGTAGCATCCTGTGTGGGTGTGGTCCTAGCTTATATAAATAGTTAAACTATTTAACACTACCAACAATGTTGCTACCCTTCAAAAAGACCTTGATTTTGTGTTGGAATGGTCAAAAATTTCACAACTCCAAATCTCAACCAACAAATGCTCTGTCTTACACATTGGAAAAAAGAACCAGAACACTAAATACAAGCTAGATGGACATGACCTTATAGATGACCCTCACTCTGTCAAAGACCTTGGAGTTCTCATATCAAATGATCTAAGTGCCAAAGCCCACTGAAACTATATCACCAAAAAGGCATTAAGAGTTGTAAACCTAATCTTGCATGCTTCTTCTCCGGAAAGATTACACTACTAACCAGAGCATACAAAACATTTGCTAGACCAATTCTTGATTACAGCTCATCTGTCTGGAACCCACACTTCATATCGGACATTAATACAATTGAGCATGTTCAGAAATATCTCACAAGAAGAATCTTCCACTCCTCTGATCGCAACAAAATACCTTATGTCATCAGACTTGAAATTCTGGGCTTAGAAAATTTAGAACTATGCTGCCTTTGGCATGATCTGAACATAACTCATAAAATCATCTGCTACAATGTCCTTCCTGTCAAAGACTACTTCAGCTTCAACCACAACAATAGTTGAGTACACAATAGATTCAAACTTAAAGTTAACCGCTCCAATCTTGATTGTAGAAAATATGACTTCAGTAACAGAGTTGTTAATGCCTGGAATGCACTACCTGACTCCGTGGCCTCATCCCAAAATCTCCAAAACTTTAACCCAAGACTGTCTACTGTTGACCTCACCCCATACCTAAGAGGTCTGTAAGGGGTGTACATAAGAGCACCAGTGTGCCTACCATTCCTGTCCTAATGTTCCCTTTGGTTGTATTCATTTTGTGTGTTTATTTCATGCTTATATTTATATATAATTGCTACCAACTTGCCTTCCATTGAGGACCTGTATACTGCACGAATCAAGAAGAGGGCCGTGAAAATATTTGCAGATCCCTCGCATCCTGGACATAAACTGTTTCAACTCCTACCCTCAAAACGACGCTATAGAGCACTGCACACCAGAACAACTAGACACAAGAACAGTTTTTTCCCGAAGGCCATCACTCTGCTAAACAAATAATTCCCTCAACACTGTCAGACTATTTACTGAATCTGCAGTAATTAATTTAATTTAATTAATTTAATTAATCGTTTCATAGTTCCCATCACCAATCTCTTTCCACTTATGACTGTATGACTATAACTTGTTGCTGGCAATCCTTATGATTTATATTGATATATTATCATCAATTGTGTTGTAAATGTTGTACCTTGATGAACGTATCTTTTCTTTTATGTACACTGAGAGCATATGCACCAAGACAAATTCCTTGTGTGTCCAATCACACTTGGCCAATAAAATTCTATTCTATTCTATTCTATTTATATATATTGTTAGTATACATTTGACAAGATAAATAAAATAAAAATAAAATAACATCTACCATATGTTATAAAATAGAGCTCTTGGTCTTTTCACTTTTCTCCTTCTCCCTCCCCTTCATCCCAGTATTCTGTTGAAATGGAATATAGCAATTTTTTACTTATTTGCTGATTCAGCATCTGGCTTTCTGAAGCAGAGGTACTAAATCATTTGTAAAACCTTTAGTTCTACACTCTTCAGAGGGATTTTTATTCTTCACTGTATACGGATGCAGTCTGAATTTGTCCATATCAAATCCATTTTATCCTTCTGCTAAGAAGTGTTGATGCTGTTTGGGGAGATAATTTGCGGCTATTTGATGGTTTTATTTAAGGAATGCTGTGCTCTTTGAATTCTTTCTAACTTACAAGTGTTAAATATGTTAAAACTTGTTTATGAAGTGAAACTTTATCTTGTCTCTTTTACACACATATCTTTATAAGGTGCCTCTAAGAGAAACCATATTTGAGTACCAGACAGAATCTGCAAAGTGAAAGAAAGATGCGATGGAAATTTTGTAGAAATAGCAAGTAACACAATAAAAAGTTGAATAAGGAAAGGTGGGGATTTGGGGTTTAGAAAATGTGCAAGAATGAAGATCACAGACAGAGATCTATGAAAGTATTTTAAAACGCAGCAAGGAAAATCAAAATTGAAGGGTGATTGGCGGGCGATTAGCAACACATATAAAGTGTGCCACAAAGCTCATTATTAAATTATAAAAATATTTTTCATTAGATGTGGTGATGGATACTAACTTTATCAGCCTTAAAGAAAGATTTACCAAATACATGGAAGATAGGGCTAAGATAACTTACTAATAGACTCTCAAGCTTCTCAAACTCTTTGTTACTGAGAGAAAGAAAAAATGCTTGATAATTTATTTCTGGTGGTAGATGGGTATATGTACTGGATCTGCAAACATAAAAAAATATTTGTAGCTCATGGTGTTCCCTGCTCCCCACAGTACTGAATATGGTCTAGCGTGTATAGTTTTTGGCTGCATTACTTTTTATCTAAGATTTTGACTTCTAATTCAAAAACCTCCAAGGGAGGTTATCCTGTTTTACAGATTACTACAGTCTTATCTCACATGCTTTTATTTAATCTAAAAATTTGCTTATTAACATCAAGTTCTGTTAGCCTTGCCTTCTCCCCGCCCCCCGATCGTAACAGGAGAATTCATAACATGAGCATATATTAATAAGAATTCAATTGTATCCATACCCTGTAGTATAGTCTTCATTTTGAATTGCACTTGTAAAAATCAAGGACAAGTATTACATTCTCATGAAAACCTTTGTGATATTGGATGAAGCTCAAATGATTTAAGATAGAATTAGTCTAATTGGAGCAGTTGATAAATACTGTAGAAAAAAAAATGAGGATGGAGATTCAGAGATGATAAGTCGAAATTTCCAATAAACAAATTACAAATTAAGTAAATTTTGCTATAGGTGCTATGAAAACTTTCCTATAAATGGCTTTTCTAAGCAGAATATTCATAAATATTAGCATATGATAAATATTCTAGAATAGAATAGAATAGAATTTTTTGTTGGCCAAGTGTGATTGGACACACAAGGAATTTGTCTTGGTGCATATGCTCTCAGTGTACATAAAAGAAAAGATATGTTCATCAAGGTACAACATTTACAACACAATTGATGGTCAATATATCAATATAAATCATAAGGATTGCCAGCAACAAGTTATAGTCATACAGTCATAAGTGGAAAGAGATTGGTGATGGTAACTATGAGACGATTAATAGTAGTGCAGATTCAGTAAATAGTCTGACAGTGTTGATGGAATTATTTGTTTAGCAGAGTGATGGCCTTCAGGAAAAAACTGTTCTTGTGTCTAGTTGTTCTGGTGTGCAGTGCTCTATAGCATCGTTTTGAGGGTAGGAGTTGAAACAGTTTATGTCCAGGATGCGAGGGATCTGCAAATAGTTTCACGGCCCTCTTCTTGATTCGTGCAGTATACAGGTCCTCAATGGAAGGCAGGTTGGTAGCAATTATTTTTTCTGCAGTTCTAATTATTCTCTGAAGTCTGTGTTTTTCTTGTTGAATTGCAGAACTGAACCAGACAGTTATAGAGGTGCAAATGACAGACTCAATAATTCCTCTGTAGAACTGAATCAGCAGCTCCTTGGGCAGTTTGAGCTAACTGAGTTGGTGCAGAAAGAACATTCTTTGTTGTCCTTTTTTAATGATGTTTTTGATGTTAGCTGTCCATTTTAGATCTTGTGATATGATAGAACCTAGAAATTTGAAGGTTTCTACTGTTGATACTGTGTTGTCAAGTATTGTGAGAGGTAGAACTATGGAAGGGTTTCTCCTAAAGTCTACCACCATTTCTACGGTTTTGAGTGTGTTCAGTTCCAGATTGTTTTGGTTGCACCACAAGGCTAATCATTCGACCTTTCGTCTATATGCAGATTCGTCATTGTCTCGAATGAGACCAATCACTGTTGTGTCATCTGCGAACTTCAGTAGCTTAACAAATGGATCATTGGAGATGCAGTCATTGGTATACAGAGAGAAGAAAAGTGGGGAGAGCACACAGCCTTGGGGGGCCCCTGTGCTAATTGTACAGGTATTTGATGTGATCTTGCTTAGCTTCACCTGCTGCTTCCTGTTTGTTAGGAAGCTTGTGATCCACTTACAAGTCTGTTCCGGTACCTGTAGCTGGTTTAGCTTAGTTAGAAGAATGTCTGGAATGAAGGTATTGAATGCTGAACTAAAGTCTACAAAAAGGACCCTTGCATAGGTCTTTGGAGACTCAAGATGTTGTAGGATGTAGTGCAGAGCCATATTAACAGCATCATGTGTTGATCTATTTGCTCGGTATGCAAATTGCAAGGGGTCTAACAGCGGATCTGTTATGGTTTTCAGGTAGGAAAGCACTAGCCTTTCAAAGGTTTTCATGACTACAGATGTTAAAGCAACTGGTCTGTAGTCATTCAGTTCCTTGATGGTGGTCTTCTTCGGCACTGGGATGATGGTAGAGCATTTGAAGCAAGAAGGAACATAACACATCTCTAGTGATTTATTGAAAATATGGGTGAAGATGGGGGCCAATTGGTCAGCACAGACTTTTAAGCAAGAAGGAGTTATCTTGTCTGGGCCTGGAGCTTTTCCTGGCTTTTGTCTGTGAAATAGGTCCTGCACTTCCTTTTCTGTGATCACTAGGGGTTGTGAACCCAATGAAATGGGGTCAGTTGTAGGAAGCTTGGCTGTTATTGGTGTGTCTGAGATGGGGTTTGTGGAAATAGGTGGCTGTAGTTTCCTTTCAAACCTGCAGTAAAACCTTCAGCCTGGGAAGGAGGTTTGCCATAGCCGGTGATATTTTTAAGAGTTTTCCACATGTTTGCTGGTTCATTTGCTGAAAACTGATTCTTTAGCTTTTCAGAGTAGCTTCTTTTTGCTGCTCTGATCTCCCTTGTTAGTGCATTTCTGGCCTGATTGTACAGCATTTTATCACCTTTTCTGTAGGCTTCCTCTTTGGAATGTCGTAGCTGCTTAAGTTTAGATGTAAACCAAGGTTTGTTGTTACTGTATATTCGCAAGTTCCTTGTAGGTACACATAGGTCTTCACAGAAGCTGACATATGATGTTACAGTATCTGTGAGTTCATCCAGGTCTGCAGAGGTATCTTTAAAAATATTCCAATCAGTGCGGTCAAAACATGCCTGTAGCTTTAATTTTGATTCCTCCGTCCAGGTCTTTACTGATTTAATTATTGGTTCGGGGCTTTAAGTCTTTGCCTGTAAGCAGGTACAAGGTGAATCATGCAATGATCAGAGTGTCCTACAGCTGCATGTGGTAATCTATCTATTATGATAATATGATAATATTATTCTATTATTAGAATAATAGAAAGTAAATCTGTATTTTTCATAGGTATAATATTAAGACAATGAAAACTTCATATGGAACCAGCATTTTACTATACTGCATTTGTAAAATTAAAGATTTACTTTATAGGGATTCAGATTTCATACCGATAATCCTTGATTTATGATCTGGAATTTTCATTTTAAGTCATGACAGTTGTAAGTGGAGACAAACACATGACCAACCCAATTTTACAACTTTTTTTTTGCAGTGGTCACAAAGCAAACATTGCAATAGTAAAGCAAACTCTTCAGTCATAAAGCAACCATCATGGTTATGAAATGAGTAAATTCATTCCTATGGGCATTTTTTGGGCTAAAAACTGGACGAAAAGACCAGAAACTAGCAAAAGTATGTTGCAAGGTATGGTCATGGGATCGTGGAATTCTGCAACCAGCTGTAAAAGTGAATTGATTGTTAAATACCTAAATGCAGTCATGTAACCATGTTTACTTTATTTATTTATTTATTTGTCACAACAGTATATATAAGCATAAGCATGAAAATAACTATATAATATATAAGCATATATATGAGCATAAGTATGTAATAACTATATTAATTGGATATAATGAAAGGAAACAATAGGACAGGAACGGTAGGCACGTTTGTGCTCTTTTTTTTTTATTGAAAGAGTTTTAAAAAAAACAAAGACATTTCCCCTTTTTCCCCTCCTCCCAAAACCCCTTCCCCTCCTTCCCCCGGCTTCCCGGGTCAATCACAAGATATTGTTATACATAAACCAAACATAGAATAAAATTTTCCCTTCCAATCCAATTAACCACATCCAAAGCTTTTCATCTCCCAACCCCCTCCCCATTACATAAAATAACTTTCTAATTATTCAAAGGCAATCTGATATTTCTTAATCTGATATCTGTTTTGTAGATAATCAATCCATTTTTCCATTCAATTAAATATCTTTCCTGCGTATTGTCTTTTAAAAAGCTGAGATTTTAGCCATCTCAGCCAAATTAATGACTTTCAGTATCCATTCTTCTATTGTAGGTACCTCTTCTTCTTCCAGTATTGTCCAATCAACAGTCTTGCTGCTGTTATTAAATTCAGAATCAATTTAGTCTCAATCCCTGTACAATCCATTATAATTCCCAAAAGGAAAAATTGTGGCAGGAACTTTATCTTCTTCTTCAGTACATTTTGAATAATCCACCAAATTCTTATCCAAAAGACCTTAATTTTCTTGCAAGTCCACCAAATATGAAAATATGTAGCATCATCACAATCACACCTCCAACATTTCGCTTGGATATTAGGATACATACATGATAATTTTTTGGGATCTAAGTGCCATCTATAAAACATCTTATAAAAATTTTCCCTTAAATTCTGTGCTTGTGTAAACTTAACATTTCTAACCCAGATTTTCTCCCATGTTTCCAACATTATTGGTTCCTGAATATTCTGTGCCCATTTTATCATACAGTCCTTGGCACATTTGTGCTCTTATGCACGCCCCTTATAGTCCCCTTAGGAATGGGTGAGGTCAACAGCAGAGAGTTTTTGGTTAAAGCTTTGGGGATTTTGAGAAGAGACCACAGAGTCAGATAGTGTGTTCCAAGCACTAATAACTCTGTTACAGAAGTCATATTTTCTGCAATCAAGATTGAAACGGTTAACATTGTGTTTAAATCTATTGTTTGCTCTTGTATTGTTATGATTGAAGCTGAAGTAGTCTTCAACAGGAAGGACATTGCAATAGATGATTCTATGAGTTAAACACAGGTCCTGTGAAGGCGGCAGAGTTCTAAGTTTTCTAAATTCAAGATTTCAAGTCTGGTGGCATAAGGTATTTTGTTGTATTCAGAGGTGTGGAGAACTCTTCTTGTAAAATATTTCTGGACACGTTCAATTGTATTGATTTCTGAAATGTGGTATGGGTTCCAGACAGGCGAGTTGTATTCAAGAATTGGTCTAGCAAATGTTTTATAAACTCTGGTTAGCAGTGTAATGTTTCTGGAGAAGAAGCTACGCAAGATTAGCTACGCAACTCTTAAAGCCTTTTTGCGATGTAGTTGCAGTGGGCTTTGGCACTTAGATCATTGGATATAAAAACCCCAAGGTCTTTAACAGGGTGGGGGTCATCGGTAAGGTAATGTCCATTGAGTTTGTGTTTAGTGTTTAGATTCTTTTTTCCAATGTGTAAGACAGAGCATTTGCTGGTTGAGATTTGGAGTTGCCAATTTTTTGACCATTCTGACACAAAGTCAAGGTCTTTTTGAAGGGTAGCTGTATTGTTGGTAGTGTTAAATATTTTGACATCGTCAGTGAAGAGAACACAATTACTTTTAATATGGTCACAGAGTTCATTAATGTATAATATAAAGAGTGTTGGTCCAAGAACACTGCCTTAGGGAACGCCACTATTGACAGGAACAGGATTTGATAGCGCACTGCCTATTTTGACTACTTATTGTCTGTTTGACAGGAACGTTGTTATCCAATTGTGGAAGGGTCCAGAGATGCCGTAGGATTTTAGTTTGAGGAGTAGTTTGTCATGTGCCACTGAGTCAAAAGTTTTGCAGAAGTCTATGTAGATTGCATCTATTTTTTTGCCTTGATCAAGATTTGTAGTCCATATGTTTTTGCAGTGAAGAAGTTGTAAGTAACATGATAGTTTTTTTTCTGAAACCAAATTGTTTATTAGAGAGTAGGTTGTTTGTTTCTAGGTGTAAGGTAATGGATTGGTTGATGATAGATTCCATAACTTTCAGGTGACACAGCATAGAGAGATAGGTCTGTAATTTTCAACTAAGCTGGGATCTCCTTTTTTGAAGACTGGGATGACCATGGCTAGTGACCAAAGTTTGGGAAGGGAACTGGTCGTGAAGACTTTTCCAAAGATTATGCTTAGGGTTTCTGCTATATTAGAGGAAAGCTTTTTTAAGAAGTATGCGCATAGTCCATCAGGTCCTATAGATAGGGATGGTTTCAGTTTGTGAAGAGCTTTTTCAACATTTTCTTCAGTGAAATCTATATGTGTTAGGTTGTTGTTGGTGCAGTTGGGGAATGTCGGGCATGAGCCATTACTGTTAACAAAGACTGAGCCGAAGAATGTGTTAAAGAGGTTTGCTTTAACTGTTTCATCGTTATTTTCTTTGCCGTTAGATTCTTTTAGTGATTGGATGGATCTCGAGTCATTAAGTTTGTTGTTCACAAAATTATAAAAAGCACGATTGGAATTTGTGTGCAGAAGGTCTTCTTCTTGCTTGGTGTGGTAATTGGTGCATTCAGTTTTTATTTGGTTGCATATATCTCTGTAGCGGTTTTTGAAATTAGCTACATGTCCCTTTTTGCTTTTTCTCCAAAGGGATTTTTTTTTTTTGGATTGAAGCTTTTTTATTGATATGGATAATTTGTTTTTTCTGATTTTGGTGGTGGTTTGTGGTACATAGAGTTTAATGACTCTATTGACTTTGAGTAGGAAAACTCTGTAGTGGTCTTCAGCAGTGATACAGGTTGAGAATAGATTTTGCCAGTCAAGAAATGAGAGGTAGGTGTTTATAAGGTCATAGTTGGCTTTTTTGAAATTGTAGTTTGGAATACTATTATTATGATGATTTTTGTAAGGGTGTATATTGAGATAAAAGTCTATCATGCTGTGGTCACTGTTGGAAAAGGGTTCTTTTATTTGTAGTCCATAAAGTGAATTTGAGTTGTTGCAGAAGATGAGGTCAAGGCAGTTGTTGAGTCTTGTATTGTTAGTTACAAGTTGTTCAAGACCTAGATTTGTAACAGCGTTGTATAGGGTAGTATGGATGGGCTCAGTTGTACATTCGTTTGTTATCCAGTTAATACGAGGTAGATTGAGGTCACCCAGGAAGATGAGAGGATATGGGCAAGAGGTAGCCCAAGTTAGTAGTGAGGTTAACATGTTTGCATGTGTGATGTCGTAGTCAGGGGCTCTGTAGCTGTTTGTGTATGCCTTTGTCATAATTCTTGAACCAGTTCTTAAGTACCCTTGGAAGAGAACTGTTGTAACTTCAAATAGTCACTAAGCCACCGGTTTATTAAACATTTGGAAGTAGACTTTATCTAAGTTAAACATGTTTAATCTCTTGTTGATTGCAGGCAGAGAAAATTAAGTTTTCCACTGGAAGAATCTAAGGTAGAATAAATTTATTTTAATATTCCTTTTATTTCAGGCACTCATGTATGCTACTATTGTACAGATTGTTCTTTTTGCAGCATAAGGAATAATATGTTTTGTTTTACTAGCTCATGTTCATAACTTAGAGAATACTGTAATATGAACTCCACATGCTAAAATAATTGGAAAATAGGACAGCATAACTGATATTCCCTTTGAATTCACTTATACAGATGGAAAGCAGGAATTAATTGTGCAAAATAATATTATTGCACATCAAACTGCTGTATCTAAATGTTATACTACATTATGATACACTGCAACAAATTAATAGCCCTAAAAATGTGGTACCAGACATGGGAGAAAGAAAGATTTACTCCAGCCGCAGGCAGGCAAATATAAATGATATGAGAGAAGCAAACCCATGATGACCTTTGATCAGACTTAATGAAACATGAATCAGTAATTTGGACTGACTACTTCACTGCATTAAAACAGCTTTTAAGAGTTAATAAAATGTCATCAGAAATTTTCTTGTTATCTTCACAGAATAGCCATGTGTAAGGCCTGTTCTTTTTTTGAAACACAGAGCTGGATAAGGACCAAAGTCTATGAAGATTGTCAGTCATCTGGGTCATGATTGTCCCAAAGATGCTTTTTTTTCCAGGAGGCAACTGGACTTTCTTCTTTTTTTTCTTTTGAAAACATTTTGCTTCTCATTTAAGAAGCTTCTTCAGTTCTGACTGGATGTGGAGAATAGAAGGATTTATACTCCTTGTGGTAATTTCATTCTAGAGCAGAGGTGCTTAAATCTGGTCCGCAGGACTGGCCTGGAAATAGCAAAGGACTGGCCTGAGGTGCCTCTGGCAGCAAAAATGGGGCACAGGGAGGCCGCACGCAGAGCCCCGTACCCCATTTTTAGTCTGGATGGCCTCTTGCAGCACTCTACCAGCTAAAATGGGCCATAGGGGAGCATGTGCACCCTTATGTGCCCCATTTTGGCCGGCAAAGTGCTGCAGGAGGCCATTCAGGCTGAAAAATGGGGCATGGGGGACTGTGCGCTGAGCTTGTCAGCTAGAAAACTGACAGCTGGGTTTGAGATCCAAGCACTATGCAACAGGCTGAGCTCCTGCCCACTTAGCAAAATATGAGTAGATAAATAAGTACCACTTCGGTGGGAAAGTAACAGCGTTCTATGCACTTGGTGAATGGTCATGATGGCCACAGAAGTGTCTTTGGACAATGTTGGCCCCTTGGCTAAAAAACAGAGATGAGCACCGCTCCCTAGAGTCAGACACAAATGGTCGGGAGAAATATTTACCTTTACTTTAAGCCAATAAGATATGATTTAATTGCCAAGGTCTTGCTTCAGTGCTGTTTAATCTAGACTCTAATCTAAGCACAGCCTTAGTGACATTTTGAGGAATGGATAATGTGGCTCAAAAATTATGACTGCATTATTTCATACAGAAGGAATTGTTGGGGGTACAATTGCACACCATAAAAATAAATGCTACTGATTTTGCTGCAAATAATCTGCAAGTATGCAATGCCCACTCTGATTCCTAAAAAGACTTGTTTATCTACCAAAAAAATAATGAGATGTTCCAATCTAATTGCAGCTTGCTTATGGGACAACTGAAATGTTCTTGGTATATCAACAGACCATAGGACAGACTGAACAGCAGCATTATGAATCAGGGACATAGTAATTGCTGGCATAATTTAAAAAACAAATCCACGTTACCCAACTAAATGGAAAATCAGTCATTCAGACCACGAAGTTCAGAGGCCAGACTGCTTTGTTCTTCTCTGTCATAAATCTAAGGTCACTTTCTTTACCCTGAATGCATTGCATTGTAAGCAACCTTCTTAATGTGACTTCACCACTGACAACACAGATAAGTTTTCATGTCAGCTCACTGTTGATTGGGGGACTCAGTAGCTGACATCACTTGGGCACTGCTAATCAGTTCAGTCACTTCGACACAAGATGTTTTAGTGTCAATTAATGTAGAGCATCCATCATTATGATGGTATTACTGTAATGCCAGGTCTGACTTTTCCTCAATTATAAATAGCATAAGCGGCTGAAACTGTGGTGAAATGAAGTTTTTACTGCATCTTATTTTACAAGTCCTGTGATTTTTCTGTAAATATCATAATGGTTCCACATAGATCTTAAAATTAAAATCTTGTTTCCTATTACAGGAAAATACAACTACAAATCTTAAATTGTTTACGTACACTGTATATCAGGGGACGTTATAAGTACTTGAAGTAAGAAACCAATTCCCTTTTCAAATTACACTTTTCTGACCCCCTCTGTGAATTAGATTTTTCTGTTTTAAAGGAAAGGTTTCCAACTGAAGGGTGCCACGCATTTTAGGTTTGACAATAATGAAGTCAGTAATCCTAGCAAGTAGAAGAAATGGCCTAGTTAAAAGTAGTTATGACTTCTCTTCATTATAGACTTTTGTCGTTATCTCCATTTTAGGTTTGGGAGGACACAAGCTCCATGTCATTTTTCAGTTCTCATTTTTCAGTTCTATTTCAGCAGTCCCTATTTATAGGGATGTTCTCTCCTCATCCTTTTCTTACTATCGTGCACAATGCATTTCAAGGCTACAGGACGGAAAGCTCTGTTCATTTTAATTGATTCCTCTGACATTAAAAAAAAAAAAGGTTAGTTTTTGTCATTGCTGGTATTCTGCTTGTTCCTTAAAGCCTAAAAGCTGATAAGGACTTGCAGTGGGGGGTTTTTCCCCCCAAGGAGAGGACTTTAGTTTAATAAAGAAGACATTAGTCAGGGCACTTTGTACTTGGATAACATCTCTATATTTTGACCTGTTCTGTGTGACCTTGCTTTCATTAATTCATTGCCTCGTGTTGAGGGTTTAATTGCTTCTTCTCCCACATTTTGTCTGGTGTGTTAAGCTGCATTCTTCAGCCTGTATGCTTGGGAATAAGTCCTGTTGAATTCAGTAAGGCTTGAATCCCATATTCTTAACTTTCTCTCCAAAATCTATGTTTTCTCATGGTGAACAAGGGAGTATTGTACACATTTCATACATTTATTGCACCCAACCAGATATATTATAAAAGATATTCAGATATCCCCTTAATCTTTGGGCACTATTATAATAGGTAGTCATTGATTTTTGTTTTCAATTGCAAATGCTAGGGTAGATATATAGAATCATTGCTACCTTCTATTTACTAATATTTTACAACTAATGTTTTCTAGAATGCTGATAATATGGATTCTATTTTAATAATACATTCACAAAATCATTTGTTATGCAAAAAAAAAATGTCCACGGAATCCTCCAAATTAATATCTTCCAAAATATTTGGAAGTTCAGTTCCCATAATTTCCTGATTGTGGTGTCAGGTACTTTCTGGAATATAACTGATTCCATACGGAAATATGAGGTTAGACATTTAAGACAATCATTCTAAAAATAATGAAATAATTTGAGATTATGTGATTACAAATGCGGAGTAGGAAATCACATAGATAAATGCTCATACTCAAACATCATCCTGGTTAACGTAGGCCAAATCCATTGTCAGAAGGCTGGATTTCCCTTGTGTAGTGTTTGGAAAAAAGCTGTTCAGGTAAGAAATGATCCTACCTACAAAGTTGACAGCCAAACTGCCCCTACTGGTTAAAATATGCATTTTCTTCCAATGGGACTATCTATATGCTAACGATGAATTTAATTTTGCTGAGTTATTACAGGTCTCTTTTTTTGAATGGGGTTTTATGTACTTTATAAATAGCCAACTATGACAAAACAAGCAATAAATTATAAGCAAGAAACTCAGCATTAATTTGTCATCCTTATTTGTTGTACTTGATTAATTTAAATATGTGTTCATAAGTAAATGCCAATTATTAAAGATCATATATATGGACCTTTTCAGGATTATCTGTTATTTTTGGTCTTCCACAGGGGTGAAATGTACTTACCTTTCTTACTGGTTTGTTGATGTGCACGCGCCGAGTGTGCAAAGCCTTCTGCTCATGCGCAGATGGTCAAAACTGGGACATGACAATGTCTTTTTTTTTTTGTTTTTTTTGTTTGTTTACATTTATACCCCGCCCTTCTCCGAAGACTCAGGGCGGCTTACAATGTCTTGGTTTGGGATGTGAGCCTCCCACCATGGGAGCTATCGGTTCCCCAAACTACCCACCGCCAGTGCTATTGGCTCCTGCAAGCCAGATAGAGCTGGCAGCATTTCACCCCTGGTCCTCCAACTATTCACCCATTGCCATTGTAACTGAGTTCATATTCTTTGCTGCTAGACATCCTCTTATTTTATTTCTTTCACTTATTCCAGCATTATAGATTTTTCAAGAGAGCTAGATCTTCACATAATCTGTCCATAATATGATAATTTGAGGGTTATCATTTTTGTCCGAAATAGTAACATTGATTTGTTCTAAGGCATTTTTTTGTTTTGTTTTATTGGCTATCTATGGTATACTTAAGAGTCTTCTCCAACACCAAAGTTCAAAAGTGTCTATACTCTTTCTTCAGAGCCTAGCTTTTGCTTCCGAAAAGTGTCAAGGGAAAACTAATTTCTTTTGTGATTCTGATCTTTGTTGGTATTGATATATTGTGGCCTATGAATATCATTGCTACTGGATTATATTCCATGACTATTGGTTTCTCTACTATTGATAAAGGTAAAGGTTCCCCTCGCACATACATGCTAGTCGTTGCCAACTCTAGGGGGTGGTGCTCCATTTCAAAGCCGAAGAGCCAGTGCTGTCTGAAGACATCTTCATGGTCATGTGGCTGGCATGACTAAATGCCAAAGGTGCACGGAACGCTGTTACCTTCCCATCAAAGGTGGTCCCTATTTTTTCTACTTGCATTTTTACATGCTTTTGAAACTGCTAGGTTGGCAGAAGCAGGGACAAGTAACAGGAGCTCACCCCTTTACATGGCAGCACTAGGGATTCGAACCGCTGAGCTGCCGACCTTTTGATCGACAAGCTAGCATCCTAGCCCCTGAGCCACTGCATTCCTCTATTGATAGTATATTGATATACAATAGTATTTCAATATACTATAGTATATATAATATAATATAATATATATCAATATAATAGTATATACAATAGTATATTGATATACTATTGATAGTCAACCCTAAAAAGGCAGAAGTGACCCATGACTACAATATCATCACATTGTCCATTATAGCACTGGTTGTAGTCATTGGTCTGATCTTTTTTATATTTACTCTGGGCCCCAAACTTTTCACCATGCTCCCTGCCTTTTATTACTAGAGTTTATAATACAGTTGCATTTTCAGCCATCTATATAGAGTCATCAGCATAGCACAGGTTATGACGTTTTTCCCCTCCAATTTTAAAAACCATCCTGCCCATTGTCGTGATTTGTTTACAGATAAAAATGTATTTTGAATCTATAGGTGGAAGAATTTGAAGTCTAAGTGATTTCGCTTCAGATAATATTCTATTCGGTTTTATTCTCCTATATATTAATTTATTATTTATGATGAAGTCCCTTAGAACTTTGGAAGTATCCCTGGTTGAATAATTAATTCATATAATTACTACTATTAGCATTTTGGGAGGAAGATAAAATATCAATTTTATTACAATGTTTTTACAATATTTAAAAATACCTCCAGATCCATATTTATTCTATACGCTAGAGGTGAACTGCATTGTTTTTCCTTACTGTCTTTTATTTGTAAGGGCGTACACTTTCAAACCCTGTAAAAAGGCTGTCCTTACGTTAATCAAGTGGTTCATATCCTGCCCTTGATATCCAACAAAAACCACCAATTGGAACTTACAGATATGAGTATTCTGTGAGAGACAACTCATGAGAAAATTACAGAAAACTCCAAGGACTAGGCTACAAATGAAATAGGGGGAAATGTCATACAAACAGAAATGATAAATTGTTTCACCCAAATGAAACTGTGTGCAGAGAAGTAAAACAGATGACAACAATAGCCTATGCCACGAATACATATAAGCAAGACAAAGAAAGAGCTCTCTGTGCAAGTCAAGGTCCAAAGCACTCCTCTAATCACTACAGTGCTCCATCAGTCAAAAGGACTCCTCTCATCGTCTCAGTATCTGGTCAGCGGAAAAAGCAGGCGAAATAAAAGAAAAAGAAAGGGACAAGGGAGAAAATGGAGAAAGACAAGCAAGAAGGATGTCTGAATGATTAAGAACAAAAAAGAACATGATCCAAGAAAGAGGGGGGGGGAGGGGGGAGAAAGGAAGGAAGGAAGGAAGGAAGAAGAGAAAGGTTTAGGAACAAAAGGATAGAATGAATAATATCAAGAAGTATATTTTTTGCAGCTGGTCCAATTGTAAAAATGTGAGGGAAAAAACTAAATAAAATCCAAAAGAATTCTTCTCTGGTTTATTATCTTTATTTTCAGATTAAATTGGTACATATTTATTCTTGGTGGGGAGTTAGGATAGCAAAATATTACAAATGAAGTGGGATGAAAGGGGAAATAATTTTCCTGATGGCATATTAAGCCAGTTTCCACATTTACAAGGGAGCAAACATCAGAAATTTCAATCTTCATTTTTTTTTTATTCAAAAAGTTTTACAGAAAAAAATTTCCCCCCCTTTCCCCCCAACCCCCCTCCCTTCACTAATACCCTCCCCCCTCCCCCCTGGCTTCCCGGAACAAGCACAAGGTATAGTTAAAAATAAGACAAACATATGCTAAGAAAATTTTCTCCCAAAACTATTATACCAATTTTCCTTCTCTAGCTCTGACTTCCTCCTAACATAACCAAAATCCTTCCAAAAAAAAATAAAAAAAAAAATAAAAAAATTAAGAATTAACAATAGTAAAATATATAAATCAATAGAACAAATTAATCCTAAAGTATTTAAAACCAACTAAAGCATAAAAATCCAATCCAATTCAAAAAAATATGTCCCTTATAACTTCTATAACCATATAATTTCCCCCCCATGTCTTTCTTACATAAGATCTTTTGAAAATATTCTATTTAAAATTTAGTGCAACACCTTATAAAATTTCAATACAGAAAATTACAATATCTATTCAACTTTAGTCCTTCCTCATCAAAATCCAGTATAGATCCAAATATCTAGTCTTTTATGATAGATATAAAACATATAATCAACCCATTTCTTCCAGATTCCTCACAAATTGTCTTTCCGGAACACTAATATTTTTGTCTATTAATATTTTAAAAAAACCTTGTTTCAAGAATAATACTTTTGTCTCTTGCCATTTTTTTTGGTGCATTAATCTCTGTCTTTCCTTCGTTACTCCTTTTAAAAAGTCAATCACAATATTTCCTAGTAATTCCTTATGTCCAAGAATCCAAAAATTACTGCCGTATATTCCATCAGTCCAAAAAGAGAACTCTTGGGAAACATTAAGCTTGTGAGTCTTTTCCATTTGAGGGACAATCTCAGGTTCAGGCAGTTCATCCAAACTATTTAAAGAAAACTTCTTTACATCACCTTGTTTCTTCACGATCAAATCTTCATATTTATCCACTTTTATTTATATCTCCTGGATTCCATTTTCCGAATGGTTGCACTGATTAATTTGCTCCAAGCTCTCATCCAAAACATCCCCATTTTTTATCAATTCGTATTTTTGAATAATTAAATACATACTTTCTGTATAGTCCTGTATAAAGTCACAAATCCATTCTTCTAAAAGAACCTCCATGACAAAGTTCCTGCTGAGAATCCCTTTGTAAAGTACTTAAACAATGTAATATAATCCAACAGTCCACAGTCAAACACAATAAGATAAAATCTCCATTCAGTTTCGATTCAACAGCAAAGCTCCCTTTGATGTATCGCTCTGCTTTCAGTTTCTCTAAAACGAAACTGAAGGGGGGGCAGAAATTTCTCTTTTTTAAAAAAAAAAAAGGGTAGAAGTCAGAAAATCAAAAATACTTGCAAACCAATAATTGTTCACTCATGCTTGTTCCGCCTGCTTTTAGTAACCACAAAAAAAAAATCAATTGCTAGCAGAAGTGGACACCTTCCTCTTTTCCTGCTTTTTCAGGAGCGCAGTGAATACTGGAGGTTGGGGGAGGGGTAAGGGGATTCGACCTTTCAGGACTTTGCATTACAAAAACAAAGCCCCTAGGGGAATCTACCACAGTTCCCCCCCCTTGCTCTTTCTCTCTCTTTCAACCAGAGAGAGAAATTAAGCCAGGATCAGTTGTTATGTCCGGCTTTTACCATATTCAATGCGGAGTGCCATAAATTAGCACCCAGCGAGAAAGGTGGCGCCACCCAGAAGCCCTTCAATCTTCATTTTTGTTCAGAATTAGCTGGACTCCTAATTACCTTCGAAACCAATGAAGACAAAAAAAAAAATGGCTCCCAAGTAGTAGACATTTGGACAAAACAAAAGATACAACCATAATTTCAGGTATGAAATCTCAGTTTCTGAACGTCATGTTTTAAGAAATAATCCAGTGTTAACCAATATATCATTTCATTTATAGATGATGTCAGAATCTTATGCACACTTCTGATTACCATTACTCTCAGTAATCAGAAACCCAAGTATAGCAACACCAGTAATAGTTTAAATCAGGAGTCTCCAACCTTGGCAACTTTAAGACTTGTGGACTTCAACTTCCAGAGTTCCTCAGCCAGCTTTGCTTAGTTTTGCTGGCTGAGGAATTCTGGGAGTTGAAGTCCACAAGTCTTAAAGTTGCCGAAGATGGAAACCCCTGGTTTAAAGCTAGCTAGCTGGATCCCCCATGTATGGAAACTTTGCAGTAAGACAAATGGCCCAGCTACTTCACTGAAGAGCCAGGCCTCTTGATAAAATATATCTGCATCTAGAAATAATATATAGTACTTGATTAACTTCCCTGCTAAGTACTCTTAAATAATAAAGAAATATGCTGACTGTTTTGACAGCTTGTATTTCCTGGAATCCCAACAGCAAGAAATTGTTGCAGGGTGCGAGTAATTTGCCACATATCATTTTCAGTTGAAATGCTTTATCTTGCATAGATGAGTGAGTGGCAGGTTGCCTCTTTTCTCTGAGAAATATTGAACTGATTCTAATGTAGATGTTCAGTTCAGTGTAAGGAGCAACCTCTGTCCACCCTTTTTAATGATTTATGATTTGAATCTTCAGTTCCCCCATTCTAGAGCAAATAGTGACTCGACTTTGGACAATTGTTATCATGCACAGCTTAGTGTGTGATTCCAGTAGTTTATTCACCTGTATCCAAGTTGCTTCAGGGTTACTTATAATATTCACCATAAATCATTTGGTGGAGTGTATTGCTGCCTGACCCATTGAAACGGGGATTTTAATCAAATGATAAGATCTTGTCTTTAACTGTTCTCTACTGTACTGAAATGCATACCGCAGTTTCAATTGTGGCTTGTTATTTTGTGTGTATGATGCGCATAAAATAAATATGTGAATATGAATAGATCCACCTGCAAAAACACGGCTTGAGCAGAGCTGTTCCCCAGCTGGTGCTCTCCAGATGTCTTGAATTTCAGCCTCTATATTCTCCAGCCTACACTGCCAATTTTGGATTTCCAGTTGCATAAACATAGTTGGTTTTTTTGGTGGCTTAGTTTAAAATGCATGGGAGCATTTCTATAGCTTGCTCATTTAGGCAACATTCCCGGTTTCATAGGACACCAATGAAATGAAATAATGAAACAAAATAATAAAATGAAAATGGGCTTAAACAGAGGGGTTCTTTAAAATAGTATTCCTGCGGTGTTGGTACAAATCAGGAATTAGGGGGCCTTTTAAATTTTAGAATAGTGGCAGATTATTTGAGTGAAATGATAAATCTTTGGAGCTTAACACACTTATTTCACTGCTAATTTTTATAGGGGAAAAAAATGTAAGAAACCATACTACTACAATTGTGCAATTTGCCTCTGAATTTTGGCAGCATAATATTAGGGCTTCATAACCTACATAAATAAGTATTGATTTCTTGTACTTGTATCCCTTAGTCCCGCTAAAGATCTCAAGAAACCATTCAAAAGATTATGCCCATGTTTATCTGCAGAGTAACAGCCCTGGGCTGAGAGATAGTGACTGGCCACAAGACATCCAGAGAGGTCCATGTGAATGAGAATACGACTCTGAACCTGCTTGTATGCTGTCCAATGGTCTGATTATGATAATGCTGCAGAGATGACTTGTAAACTGTTCACTCCTGCTGTATCCCAAATCGAATGTAGACAAATTAATAAAATGTGTATGCATGATGAGAGTATCAATAAACTCAAGAAACACCAGGTTTCCCAGAAATATGTGGAAATTATTTATTATGGGCAGAATTGAAACTCTACAATGAACTTTGAATATGCTTTGTGACATGAAACATATAAAACACTGAAAAAATGGGGATCTGAAGACTGAAGATATGAAAAGCGGGAATAAAGTGAAACATCCTAAAAAAGAGAGATTTATGCTACTGAGATCTCTGGATGCAAACATATCATACAGTGACATGTGACTGGATGTGACACCTTGTTTGTTAAATTGGTGATCAAGGATCAGATAGGATTATGGCCTTTATGCCAGACTCCCTGCTGCATAGCAGCCTCCCTGCCTAAGTTACTGAACTTTCGTGGCCAGATTTACAGTTGCGTTTTCCAGCACTGCTATGGTTTTAGGAGCCTTTAATCTGCCCTTTCCTCAATTAAAAACTGTTCAGGACCCAATGAAGGCAATCAAAGCCCAACACATGACAGTGATGACATTTGGGGTATGGTCTTCCTGGCAGAATAATGCAATGTGATCTGAAGTCCCCCCCCCCCCGAATTCTTTGTCATATTTATTTATTTTATTTATTTATTTTTATTTATTTATTTATTTATTTTTCACAACAGTATATATAATCATAAGCATGAAATGACTATATGATATATAAGCATAAATATAATCATAAGTATGTAATAACTATATGAAATTGGATACAATCAAAGGGAACATTAGGACAGGAACGGTAGGCACGTTGGTGCTCTTATGCACGCCCCTTACAGTGTTTATGGAGATTCTCAGTCATCCAGGTCATGGCTGTCCCAAAGGTGCTTTTTCAAAAGGCAACAGAATTCTTGGTTTTCTTTGAAGATGTTTCGCTTCTTATCCAAGAAGCTTCTTCAGCTCTGAAGACGAGGATAGGGTTCTCAGGGTTGTAAGTTCAACTTCCTTGATATTAGATCCCTGTTCCTCCTGACTGACCAAGGCTGCCTTGGAAATGCCATTGGCTAGGTCTGTATGCTAGTGAATGGATTCTTGAGAGAGGAGATGCTTTTGCTATCCCTTAAGTAAGCAGTAATCTGATCCCTCCTTAAGAAACCATTTTTAGACCAAACAGTTTTGGCCAATTTCCCCTCTTTTCCAACCTTCCCTTTTCTTTTTTTATGAAAGGTGTTGAGAAGGTGTTTGCCTTATCGCCTCAGAGGTCCCTGGATTACAGCTATGGGATCACAGTATTATGACAGTTCATTCACCGTCCAGGATTGGTTTAAACTGATGATGGGGGGAGAATGGTCTCCCCAATGGCCCCTCTTATGTGAGGAGTCTTAGGGATCAACTCTCTCTCTCTCCTCCTCCTATTTAAGATCAGCTTCTAAGTGAGATCACCCATTGATATAGGCACATCAAAAAGCTGATCATACTCAGCTATATATCTCTGTCCCTAGCCAAACAATGCTGTGGAGTTTCTACTCAATTCCTGGAGGTTGTGGTCTGGATGGAGATAAACAGATTTCAGCTCAATGCTAACAAGATGGAACAGCTTTGGGTATTCAGGTCTCTTGGCTTTGCTATTTCCTCATCATAGAAGGGGTTACACTGGCTCCCAATTAGTTTCTAGATGCATTGCAAGAAGCTGATTATTTATAAAGGCCTACATGGCATGAGGACCACCTTAATCCCATGGTCTCTACCTATACCGCTAGATTGGACAGGAAGGGAATGCTCTCAGTTCTATCAGGGATTTTGAGCTAGCAAAACCTAGAAAGATGTCTTTTGATAGGTCTGCCTAGCCTCTGGAACATAATGTTGTTGCCCAAGGTTCAGGTGGTCCCAAATCTGCTCACCTTTCAGAAAGCCTTGAGGCCCTGGCTGTTTTCCCAGATCTGGGAGAATAACCGAGCTGCCACAACTGATGTAAGGTGTTTTCAAATACCACTTTGTGTTTAGTTGGCTTGGATCTGTGAGCAGCCATATCAATTGATTTAACTAAAATAAAATAATAAATGCATCTTGCTGCAAAACCCACTCTGTCCATTGCTTACTAAGGCAAATAGCCTTTCAAGCTATTATCCCAGTTTTCGTATTTTTTTTGTTTTTTGTTTTTTAGAAATGCATTCTTTTAAAAACGAACTTTGTAAGCAGAATAAATTATGCATGGCGTACAATAATTTTCCATTTTGCATAATTTATTCTAATTATAGAATCCGGCCTAATTTCAAGAGGTGGATGCTCGCGCTACTGTTGCACTTCCCACTACATGTAGCTGGATGAATAAATAATAATGCCAGACAAGTGAAAATACCTTTTCTATTAAGAATTGCTAATGTGTCTATCACTGCGGTGCACAGACATCACTGCAGCTATCAGTAGTGCTGACATTAGAGGCGCAGCTGTCACTTTGTTCTATTGTCTCACCTTTTAATAGCCTGACAGGAAATGAAGGAATGGTGACTCAGTTTGACTTCCATGTAAGCAAAGTGATTGGCTTCTGCTTAGAGGCTCCAACAGCGGATACATTACTGTTGTTTCACCTTCGTCTCGTTCTTTCTCATTTTAAAAAAAATAATCAGGTAACCAGAAAAATCACATTCCATCAGCCTGCAAAATTAATCATGTAGCACTTACACACTAAGCAGAAAGTAATGATTTTATTGTTGAAAAGTTTCATTTCATCCAGGACATAGTATTTGTTTGTTTATGCTCTTTTTAAAAGGACAAGGAATTGCCTAGGAGCAGACCAAGGTCCATCCTTTCCCACAACCAGCAGTTATAAAAATGGGCATGAGGACTATGATTCTGTCCTGTTATTTCCACATGCATCTGGTTTTCAGAGATATTAGCCAGTTTTAAAGCTGGCTTGTTTATTTGAAAGCTTTAATAAATGTGGTTTTTATATTCTGTAAGCCGCCTTGAGTTGCCATGGGTGAATAGGCGGTGATATACTTGAATGCATTTAACCTATTTTTCCAAAGGCCAGACAAGGAAGAATGGATGAAAATTGATCAAGGAGAGATTTAACTCAGAAATAAGGAGAAATTTCCTGACAGTGAGAATGATCAACTAATGGAACAGCTTGCCTTCAGAAGTTGTTGGTGCTTCATCACTGGAGGCTTTCAAGAAGAGAATGGACAGCCTACTGTCAGAAATGATCTAGGATCTCCTGCTTGAGCAGGGGGTTGGACTCCATGACCTACAAGGTCCCTTCCAACTCTATTACTCTAAGTTGATCAAGTGTTTCTCCCTCCCCCCAGCAAATAATGAAATATTCTCAGATGTCTTGTAAAAATGTAAGTGTTTTATTTAACAGCAGCCCCAAAGATTTTAATGATATCCTTCTTCTCTCAAGTTAATATACGGGTGTCAAACTGGTGGCCCATGGGCTGGATGCGTCACGTGCAGGCCACACCCACCCCAGCTTCACGAAAGGAAAAAAAAAACATTGTGAAATGTCACATGATGGCAAAATGCCACAAGTTTGACATCCATGAGTTAATAGGTCAAGTTTACCCTTTTCATGATCAAGTCATTCTCATTTGTCAGTTTTAGGATTTCAATACCTTTAAATCCAGCTACAGGTTGAAGGGCCATTTGAAACTTACATGAATGATCTTTCCCCCCTTTTCCTAGTCTATATGAAACTGGTTGGTTAAATGTAGTCTGGTTCCTTCTTTTGATGTTGCTATTGTGACTCCAGTACCAAGCACTATATAAAACGGAGCACAAATATAAAACGGAGGTGAGTCATTCTGCTGTGACTGTTGCTACAGGGAGATTTTTTGTTTGGGTGCAATGTGGTCCCTGCATTTGCTAAAACAAAACACTGGAGCTGAGGTTGGAACAGAAAAAAGATGCTATACCATTTTTCACCTCAGATTTGTGCAATGAAAAATTATGAAGAGAACAAGTCTTCTAAGAATTATGGATATCCAAGGAACAGGCAGTCTGGAAAAGGGGAATAACACAATCATTGGGGCCCCTTGAAATATATTACAAGGCCTTAAACAAAAAAACATTTTGGAAAAGGAAAGGTTTCCCCCCCGCCTTTCCTTCTAAGGGAAATTGCATTGAGCATCACCATAGGTTGTTTTTTTTTCCTGGGTGCCTGGCTCTATCTGTTTCTGGAATGGCTTAATGTTCATAAAGTTACAAATTATGTTTTACACTGTAGCTCTTCCACAAGTTAATGGGGCTAAGAAAAGATTTTATAAGGTTCTCATGATTATAGTGCAGGCCCAGAGGACACAAAAGAAGCAGAGTGGTGATGCTATAAAGAAAGTAATTGTTTGGTTACAAGCTAACCTCTCCTAACTAGAAGCTCAGAAAATAACATAGAGGAAAAAAAATATTCTACTTACTATAGAACAAAGCATTGAGGCTTTAGCACAGTATAAGCAAATAGAAATATCCATTCTCTTTTCTTGTGCTGCAGCATTGTGAAAACTGCTAAACGTCAGGTATGTTGGTGCTGGCAGGCTGTTTCCTAGGTTTGTTTACAATAGCCCAAACAATGCCCCAAAGAATAATGAATCAACAGGACAGAGGCTATATTTTGAAAGAAAAACACAGAAAGGAGTTTTCAGCTCATTCCTCCACTAATACATTCCACTTTTCTTTCCTCAGCCTGTGAATCTGCTTGCAATAACAGATGAAAGTGATAATGGTTAAGAGAAGAAGAAGAAGAAAGAAATATGTCTGTGGGGCAAAGCTGCATTTTGACTCCTTGATTTGGAACTTCTAAAGAACCAGACATTCTCTTTAGATTGTGATTTCACAACCTCATAGATCCTGTTGGGATACTTTGGGAGTCCTAACAACATCCCAGGCTGTTTTCCCTAAGGTTAACTCTAGTCTGAGATTTTGCCGGGAGCCAGTCTGTGTGACTAGAGATCCATATTCTCTAATGCTTCCAGCAATTGCTATGAGGAGAGGAAATGGGCACTTATATCTAAATCATAAGCACTCAAGAATGCTTGTGACATCTAAGCACCAAGTACATGATTATGGGTTGTGCCAGGTTTCCCAGCTTGGTACCCCCAATAGCACCTATGGAGATACAATGTCAATCCATCATATGGGCCATTTTCTCCGCTGATGTAGCAAAAAATATTGCTCTTCGTGTTGTTACAATAAATGAATCATCTTCACATCCTCTGTTATACACTACCAATCTTAAAAGTTATTTGTATTTGCTGTGCAGCAAGTCTGATCTATAAAAATACAAACCTACTGCTTTTTGGTCCAATTTCAAACACTAACTTTGGTGGAAGAAGACGCCTATAGCAATCCAATTTTCTTTTCCAGCTTCCAGCAGCAAACTTTGTGTCCAGAAAAAAGGCAGACTGGGCAATTGACACCTATGAAGGTGAGGGAATTCTCACCAGATTGGAAACTTGAATACGTGGTACATATCAATCCATGTTCTAATTCTATGAAAATTGTATTTTCTTTGATTAAAAATGGTTTGGTATTTCTCAATGCTTTTCATGGACATTTCTGACTTTTAGATTATTCAAGAGGGGGAATTCCAATGTTACAAAGAGGCTGGAGCTGAGGTTGGAACAGAAAAAAGATGCTATACCATTTTTCACCTCAGATTTGTGCAATGAAAAATTATGAAGAGAACAAGTCTTCTAAGAATTATGGATATCCAAGGAACAGGCAGTCTGGAAAAGGGGAATAACACAATCATTGGGGCCCCTTGAAATATATTACAAGGCCTTAAACAAAAAAACATTTTGGAAAAGGAAAGGTTTCCCCCCCGCCTTTCCTTCTAAGGGAAATTGCATTGAGCATCACCATAGGTTGTTTTTTTTTCCTGGGTGCCTGGCTCTATCTGTTTCTGGAATGGCTTAATGTTCATAAAGTTACAAATTATGTTTTACACTGTAGCTCTTCCACAAGTTAATGGGGCTAAGAAAAGATTTTATAAGGTTCTCATGATTATAGTGCAGGCCCAGAGGACACAAAAGAAGCAGAGTGGTGATGCTATAAAGAAAGTAATTGTTTGGTTACAAGCTAACCTCTCCTAACTAGAAGCTCAGAAAATAACATAGAGGAAAAAAAATATTCTACTTACTATAGAACAAAGCATTGAGGCTTTAGCACAGTATAAGCAAATAGAAATATCCATTCTCTTTTCTTGTGCTGCAGCATTGTGAAAACTGCTAAACGTCAGGTATGTTGGTGCTGGCAGGCTGTTTCCTAGGTTTGTTTACAATAGCCCAAACAATGCCCCAAAGAATAATGAATCAACAGGACAGAGGCTATATTTTGAAAGAAAAACACAGAAAGGAGTTTTCAGCTCATTCCTCCACTAATACATTCCACTTTTCTTTCCTCAGCCTGTGAATCTGCTTGCAATAACAGATGAAAGTGATAATGGTTAAGAGAAGAAGAAGAAGAAAGAAATATGTCTGTGGGGCAAAGCTGCATTTTGACTCCTTGATTTGGAACTTCTAAAGAACCAGACATTCTCTTTAGATTGTGATTTCACAACCTCATAGATCCTGTTGGGATACTTTGGGAGTCCTAACAACATCCCAGGCTGTTTTCCCTAAGGTTAACTCTAGTCTGAGATTTTGCCGGGAGCCAGTCTGTGTGACTAGAGATCCATATTCTCTAATGCTTCCAGCAATTGCTATGAGGAGAGGAAATGGGCACTTATATCTAAATCATAAGCACTCAAGAATGCTTGTGACATCTAAGCACCAAGTACATGATTATGGGTTGTGCCAGGTTTCCCAGCTTGGTACCCCCAATAGCACCTATGGAGATACAATGTCAATCCATCATATGGGCCATTTTCTCCGCTGATGTAGCAAAAAATATTGCTCTTCGTGTTGTTACAATAAATGAATCATCTTCACATCCTCTGTTATACACTACCAATCTTAAAAGTTATTTGTATTTGCTGTGCAGCAAGTCTGATCTATAAAAATACAAACCTACTGCTTTTTGGTCCAATTTCAAACACTAACTTTGGTGGAAGAAGACGCCTATAGCAATCCAATTTTCTTTTCCAGCTTCCAGCAGCAAACTTTGTGTCCAGAAAAAAGGCAGACTGGGCAATTGACACCTATGAAGGTGAGGGAATTCTCACCAGATTGGAAACTTGAATACGTGGTACATATCAATCCATGTTCTAATTCTATGAAAATTGTATTTTCTTTGATTAAAAATGGTTTGGTATTTCTCAATGCTTTTCATGGACATTTCTGACTTTTAGATTATTCAAGAGGGGGAATTCCAATGTTACAAAGAGGCTGGAGAGGAGGTGGATTTTGTAAAAATTCTTTCATTTGGGTAACGTTGCAGGCAGAGTTTCAGGGTAATTGTTTTAAGACAAATGCAGCAGGCTGTGCAAGGCTTGTTTCGTGTAACACTTAAGTGTAAGCCGAAAAGGAAAGCAGCGCATTTAAGGAGATATAATACATTTGCCTGCTTGACTAGGCATCTCCTGATCTTGTTTTCCTTTCAATTAGGCACAGCTTTGTATACGAGCGGAAGAAAATACCTACATCAGGCAGCTGGAGCAACAGAGTGTGCTAAGGACATTTTCTTTTATTGCTATATGACTAATCGTGCTGGATTTGAGCCCTCCTTATTCCATAGTTCTAGTAGGAGAAGCATATTTTATAAGGTGACAATGGCTTCTTGGAATAAAAAGTCTACATAGACATAAACCAGTTTGCTCCGTCCGTTCATATCCTTTTACACAAATAGCTAGGGACCGTGATTCTTAGGTAAGCGAAGGAGAAAAGTACAATACAGCTACAAAAATAAATCAATTAAAATGTGATCGGTTGCAATGAAGTGTTACGTGATCTCATTTGATGTGGTATGGTTTCAGATGAAGAAGGACCTGGAGTTCAGTGAGACCAGTTGAAGATATAGAAGGTTTGAAAATGAAAATCAGCAGGATTTCCTTTTTCTTTTTTGGCGTACCTAAAACGAGCTTCTCAAGAACCCAGTGGCGTATTAAGTTGCTACTGTTAAATCCCAGGTTAACCTCTAGCCATTCAGACTTCAGATAGGATCACTGCCATATAAATGGGTGGACTAGAGGCAATGAAAGCTTCCCATTTATGTTCATCAGGTTTCAAGGATGCATGGCCAACACGAGGTGTTATTATAATCTAACAATTCCATGTCACTCGTCAGAAACTGCCAAGAAATCTTTCCAAGTGCTTTTGAAGACACTGACTGTTTTTCCCTTAAGCTCTTAGAGATGCACTTGTGCCATTTGCAGTGTGGTTGCCCAGGGATAGATCAGCTCTCCCACCAGGAGCACAATTGTCAATACTCTATCCTCACCCATCATCATTCTCATCCAATGATTCCTGATTTTTATGTTGAGGTTTTGTATGGATAAGCCAATAAGTAGGTGGTTCAGAAACAATGGAACAGCTGTCAAGAAGAGAAACAAGAGAAACAGCCGGATAACACTTGCTGGAAGGAGAAGCCCATCCCAGGCAAGTTTATACAGACCATAAGAATTTAGAGGTTCTGCAAAACACCCAATTAGGTAGTCATAGTTTTCACAACTTTTTTTCTTAGTTTGATTTTTATATCTCATATAAAAAGGCTCCCAAGCTCCCAGAATAAGCTTCTAGACACATAAGCCAGAGCACAAGGTCCTCCAATAATAATTCAGTTATGCCACTTTGGGTTGCACCATAAATCAGACCAACACAAAAAGCTGAGCGATAAAGCTTTGATCTCTTTGATCAGATTAGGGCATAGCAGCAGCAAGCTGCATGCCAGGGTCTGGATGGATGATCTCCAGGAAGACCAACTATATGCATTTCACTGTGAAGGGGTTGTAGCTGTTGTACAATAGATAGCTTACTGTATACTTATCTGTTCCCTAATGGAGGAGATATTATAGCTGTGCCTCAGCAACAAAACAGCAGGGCACAGTGGGATATTTAAAACCCAACACAGACCCCGTCAGGCATTTTTGGTGGCCCCACATCTACACAGATATTAAGCATAATTTTTCCTCTTGTCATGTGTCTCATGAAGAAAAACCAATCCCTGGTAAACCAGGTGGGTTATTGCAATTGAGTGAGATTCTCTTGCAGTTCTGGGACAGGATTTCTCTAGATTTCATTGCAGACTACATTCATTACAGACTATTACAGGACTATACTACCCCTTTGGTGATAGTGAATTTATTTATCAAATCGGCTCATTTTACTCTATACAATGGCCTTCTAATGGCCCAAGAAATAAGTCAACTCTTTTTTATATCGTGTCTTTAGATATAGAGGATTGGTCAATCATGTGATCAGAAGGTCAGTTCAGTTCCAAATTTTGGAAGACTTTCTTCATTAAATATTAAAATTCATTTGTTTTCCTCTAAGGCTCATGGAGAATCTGAGAAGGTTAAGCAGATATTGCAGCAATATTTAACAAACTATATGTTTCTTATCAGAAGACTGATCTCATACTACTTGCTGAATTTACCTACAGTAATGTAACACACAGCTTGCTACGTCCCCATTCCAGGCAACTAAGGGATTACCAGCCACAGATTTTACCAACAATCAGACAAGAAAGTGCCATTTGTCACAGTGCAGATTTCCTGTATGAAAGACAAAACAACTCAAAGCCTTTTAAAGGAATAGCTTGAAAAGCCACACAAAAAAGCAATAGATGCACATAGACATTTCAGAAGGAGATTTGGTGTGGCTTTCTACAAAATTTCTAAATTCTGTGAGACCTTCCAAGAAACCAGACTTAAATTACTGTCTATTGGCCCTTTTCCAGTCACTAAGCAAATCAATCCAATAGCAATTTGTTTGTGATTGTCAGGATCAGTAAAAGTTCACTTGTATTCCATTGGTCTTTCCTTGTGAAAGAGGCTCTTTTCTGACTCTGGGTTCTCAGATGGTAACCACTACTACAACCACCACCATCCCCAGTAAAAGAGGAGGAAGAGTACAAGGGAAGTGGTGCTAGACTCTAAATACAGATGGAAATGGGGTGAATACTTGATATCCCAGAAAGACTACTCGAAGTCAGACAGGTCATGGAAGGCAGTAACAAATGTCTTTGCACCACAATTGGTGCACTGCTTTCCTAACCAAAACCCTAAACCAGGGGTCTGCAAACTTGGCTCTTTTAAGACTTGTGGACTTCAACTCCCAGAGCTTTGCTGGCTGAGGAACTCTGGAAGTTGAAATCCACAAGTCTTAAAAGAGCCAAGTTTGCAGACCCCTGCCCTAACCAACCCCATTCCCTGCAACTATTTATTTATTTTATTTATTTATTTAATTAATTTATATACCGCCCTTCTCCCGAAGAATTCAGGGCGGTTTACAGCCAGGGTAAAAGCACAACTCAGAAAAGTTAAAAAACATTTAAAAACTACTTAAATTAAAGGCTGAAGGAATATAAGACTATAATAAAACCCCAATAAAAACTTCATTAAGCCAGCCCTGCACGATGAAATAGAAAAGTCTTTAGCTTGCGGCGGAAGGTCCGGAGGTCAGGAAGTTGACGTATCCTCGGAGGCAGCTCATTCCAGAGGGTAGGAGCCCCCACAGAGAAGGCTCTTCCCCTGGGGGTCGCCAGTCTACATTGTTTGACCAACGGTACCCTGAGGAGATCCTCTCTATGGGAGCACACGGGTCGATGGGAGGCTATTGGTAGCAGCAGGCAGTCTCGTAAATAACCCGGTCCTATGCCATGGAGCACTTTAAAGGTGATAACCAAAACCTTGAATTGCACCCGGAAGACTACCGGAAGCCAGTGCAGCTCACGCAGGACAGGTGTTACATGGGAGACTCGGTTTGTTCCCACTACCAGCCTTGCAGGAGTTAGGTGCTGATCAAGACAAGCCAGATGTTGTTAGGTATATGGAGCAGCCTGGTGGTGAACAGGGCACGGAGAAGAATTGAGGAGGAGAAGGGAAGGGAATATCGGTAAACGTGAGTGGACTGCTCCGGAGTGCGGGGGGGTTTTTTCTCCCCTGCGGTTGGAAGGAGCACGAGTTATTCTGGAGAGAGGAGAACTTAAAATAAGAAGATTACCGGTTTTGTGGAGCTCTGGAGAGAAGAGGTGATGGAGAAATTTAGGAGGGAAGGTTTGAGGCCCCCCCTCCTTCTGGGGAACAGTGGTGGCGTCCAGCTTCCGCCTTCACTATGAGAATTTTGATGACATCACTTCCCTTCGGCTTCCTGGTTGACTAACTGTACTCTGGACTCGTTGCTCCTGTGAGTGCCCCCTGGTGGATCCGGAGGAAATTACAAGGATACTGTGCCTGCCTGAGGATTTTGTATTTTTTTTCCTTAATGGCAAAAGGTCAGAGACCAACTGCTGGAGAGATGGAGAGAATTTTGGAAAAGTTATCTAATATGGACAAGAAATTGATGAAATAAGAGCAGAAATTGTGACTATCCAAAAGGATTTAAAGGATACTCAACAAGTTTCAGCAGAAAACAAGCAGAAAGTGGAAGGTTTGAGGGTGAGATGCGGGCAGTGCAGAAAAGAGAGGAGACGACAGGCAATGCTGTGCTTGGACCACAGATGGATAAAATGTCTTATTTCCTTAGGTTTCAAAATTTGGAAGAAGTGGACCAAGAAGACTTGAGAGATGTTGTGACTAAATTGTTGGGAGAATTTCTTGGGAGAGGTGTTGATTTCATGAATTGGGATGTGGATCGAGTTTATAGAGTTAATTCGCAATATGCACGCACGCATGCAGTTCCCAGAGAGGTTCATGTCAAATTTGTGAGAAGAGAGACGAGAGATGAAATTCTTAGAAAACATAGGAGTGGGGCACTGATTTACAGGGGCAGGGAGATAGCCATTCTGAGGCAGATTCCCAGACAGGTACGTGAAAAAAGAAAGAAATATTATTTTTTGTCAAGCAAATTGTACCAGAAGGGAGTGGGCTTCAGATGGCTGATGCCAGAGGGATTGATGATTTTCCGGGAGGGCATTACGAAAAAAATCAGTACAATTGCGGAGGCTACGGCCTATGTGGAGGAACACAAAGCCTTCCTGGAATCAGATGACCCAGGAATTGAAGAAGGGGAGGTTATAGATCATGGGGCTGAAGCGGCTGCCGCTGTTGCGGCCCTGGAGTTGGGTCAGGCTGAACCCAGAGTTCTGAGATCCAAAACTAGGAAGTGATAAAGATATTTGGGATTGTGTTGGTTTTCCTTATTCTCTTTTGTACGATATTCTGTTTATTCTTGACTCTTCTTTATTACGTATTTAAAATTTGCAAACTTAGCTACTTCGTGTCACCTGCTTGCCTTATGGCTGTTGTATGTGTTAAAAAATTTGAGTAAAATTCTTATTTTAGATAAGAAAAATGAAAATTTACCATACCTGATATGTATTTGTATAAACCTTTTTTGACTAATAAAAACTTTTTGAATAAAAAAAAAAAAAAAAAAAAGACAAGCCAGATGTTGTTAGGTATATGGAGCTTCAGGGATAGCAAGAGACCAAGTAGGGAACATGGGAAATTAACCATCTCCTTTCAAATCAGGCATACAAGACATGACGGAGGGAAACCAACAGATTCCGCCTCTACAGGAGCAGCTGATTTACAGGATATCTCACATTATCTTGGGGAGCTACCAGGAGAAAAGAGAAAGGGTGACATAGCTAATATTTCATTCTCATAGCTCACAATCTGTTTCCTTGGGTAACTTGGGAGGGGCGATGCATCTGAATGGAAGGGTGATATACAGGTAGTCTTCAATTTACAACCACAATTGAGCCCCAAATTTCTGTTGCTAAGTGAGACAGTGGTGAGTTTTGCCCCTTTTTAAACCTTTTTTGCTGCAGTTGTTAAGTGAAGCACTGCAGTTGTTAGTAGCATGGTTGTTAAATGAATCTGGTTTCCCCATTGACTTTGCTTGTCATAAGGTCACAAAAGGAGATTGCATGAACCAGGACACTAAAAATGTCCTAAATACATGACAGTTGCCAAGCATCCAAATTTTGATCATGTGACCATGGGCAGTCTATAAGTGTCAAAATGTGCAAGTGTGAAAAATGGTCATACATCACTTTCTTCAGTGTCGTTTGTAATTTTGAACAATCACTAAACAAATGGTTGTAAATCAAGGAATATCTTTAATATTTGTGGGAAAGACTTTGAGAAAAGGGGCAAAGAGATACTGCCTAGGATACAACCAGATAAGAGGGGACATAGCCCACTGCTACATAATGGGGGGGAAAAAAACTCAGAAGGAACCCTCCCTAAATTCTTGAGTTGTGAAGGAGACAAATTTGTACTTTCAGGCTTGCAAGGTTCCCTTAAATTGTAGGAATTGTATTCCCTTACAACAGCCCTTAGATTTATATACCGCGTCATAGTGCTTTATAGTCCTCTCTTAGCAGTTTACAGAGTCAGCATATTGCCCTCAACAATCTGGGTCCTCAATTTATTGACCTTGGAAGGATGGAAGGTTGAGTCAACCTTGAACCTGGTAAGATTCGATCTGCCAAACTGCTGGCAGCTGGTGATCAGCAGAAGTACCCTGCAGTACTGCACTCTAACCACTGCGCCACCACAGCTCATTTACAATAATGTTACTATAAAGCAGTGCTTCTCAATTATTTTCTGTCATGCCCCCCTAGGAAGAAGAAAACATTTTTCGCGCCCCCTGCGCGACTGTAAATAGTATCATTATTAAAAACACGGGGCTTAGCTTGTTATGACAGTGTTTGCCGAGGTCAAAGGCGCCCCCCTTTATGGAGCCTCACGCCCCCCCTGGGGGGCGCGGCCCACTATTTGAGAAGCACTGCAATAAAGTAACATTAACACCAGTGGTGGGTTGCTATCGGTTTGCCCTGGATCAGGCAAACTGATAGCGGCAGTGGAGGAAGGCTCCGCCTACCCATCTGGACATTTCTGTGCATGCACAGAAACTCCTGTACATGGAAATGAATAGATTAACTTTGATGATTAAAGAAAGAGAGAATTCAGAATATTTTAAGATATGGGATCAATTTTACCATTGGTTAGAAAAAAGATATAGATAAGCAAACTAATAGTTATGTAAGAAAATGGTATAATCAGAATATTGTACTTGTGGAAAAAATTGTAACAGATTAAATGAAAATGAAGATAGAAGAAACAACAAAAAGATGAAGTCAAGGAGTAAACACCGAGATGTCACATGGAAGGAATGACTGATGTATTAAATAATACATGGAGGGCCAGGGACAGGGGTTGTTCCTCTGCCTTGGTCCTATTAGATCTCTCAGCGGCTTTTGATACCATCGACCATGGTATCATGCTGTGCCGGTTGGAGGGATTGGGAGTGGGAGGCACAGTTTATTGGTGGTTCTCCTCCTATCTCTCTGACTGGTTGCAGACGGTGTTGACAGGGGAGCAGAGGTCGTCCGCGAGGCGCCTCACTTGTGGGGTACCTCAGGGGTCGATTCTCTCGCCTACCCTGTTCAACATCTATATGAAGCCGCTGGGTGAGGTCATCAGTGGTTTCGGGGTGAGTTATCATCTGTATGCTGATGATACTCAGCTGTACTTTTCCACCCCGGACCACCCCAACGAAGCGGTTGAAGTGCTGTCCCGGTGCCTGGAAGCTGTATGGGTCTGGATGGGGAGAAACAGACTCAAGCTCAATCCCTCCAAGACGGAGTGGCTGTGGATGCCGTCACCCCGGTACAGTCAGCTGCATCCGTGGCTGACTGTTGGGGGCGAGTTAGTGGCCCCAAAGGAGGTGGTTCACAACTTGGGCGTCCTCCTGGATGGACGGCTGTCCTTTGATGAACATCTGGCGGCCGTCTCCAGGAGGGCCTTTTACCAAGTTCGCTTGGTCCGCCAGTTGCGTCCCTTCCTTGACCGGGATGCCTTATGCACGGTCACTCATGCTCTGGTTACGTCTCGGTTGGATTACTGCAATGCTCTCTACATGGGGCTGCCCTTGAGGTGCACCCGGAGGCTGCAGTTAGTCCAGAATGCAGCTGCGCGAGTAGTAACGGGAGCCGCACGTGGCTCCCACGTAACACCACTGCTCCGTAGTCTGCACTGGCTTCCTGTGGTCTTTCGGGTGTGCTTCAAGATTTTGGTTACCACCTTTAAAGCGCTCCATGGCTTAGGACCCGGGTACTTACGAGACCGCCTGCTGTTACCCTATGCCTCCCACCGACCCGTACGCTCTCACAGAGAGGGTCTCCTCAGGGTGCCGTCCGCCAAACAATGTCGGCTGGCGGCCCCCAGGAGTAGGGCCTTCTCTGTGGGAGCATCGACGCTCTGGAATGAACTCCCCCCTGGCCTACATCAAGTGCCTGATCTTCGGACCTTCCGTCGTGAGCTAAAAACATACTTATTTATTCAAGCGGGACTGGCATAATAGTTTGATTTTAAATTGGGGTTTTATTAATATTAATATTTTAAATATTTTAAATTTAAATTTTAATTATCAGCCGTTTTCGTAATTTTGCTATATTTTAATTCGTTTTTAACTGTACATATTCTGTATTTTATTTCTGGCTGTACACCGCCCTGAGTCCTTCGAGAGAAGGGCGGTATAAAAATTTAATAAATAATATAATAATAAAAAATGTTCGTTTGTGTATAAAATAAAAAAAAATATTAAAAAAAAAGAAGTTCCTGCACATGCGCAGAAGTGTCGCATGTGCACCCGAGCATACGTGTACCCACGAGTGAACCAGTAGCATACGAAATTGAAACCCACTACTCATTAACACATCTGATTGGGTTTCCTGTCTGGTCTACCTGGGAAGGCTGACACTTACCAATGGGGAGAACAGAGCTGGTGATAGTGTGGAATTGCTCACGCACTGTGCATTTAAAAGATAGAACCCATTTAGGAGCTCTATTGACTGCAAATAAAAAAGAGAGGAGAGAGAGCACAAGCAAGCTGCCTCTCAGCTAGTCTCTCAGGACTAAGGGATTCATCTCCACTCAGTTCAATAACTACTGTTCTTTAAAGTTATTCTTTGTAATGCTGTTTGCAGAACTGTGTGGTTACCAGTTTTAATGGAAAAGTGAATTTATTTTTGTCTGTTCATAACTTCTTACTTGAACTGGGGAGGGAGGGGGGGTTCCCCTTAAAATCTCTCTCCTGATGGAAAATTTGGCAGCAGGCTTGATGAAAATAAACTCTATAGGAGCTGAAAGTGATCCCGTTTGGAAAATATCTGGGGAATCGTCTCTTGAACTCAGGACGAAAGTGAGTGTATAAAAAGCGAGCCAACCAGAAGCTGCATTTAATATCCTTGACAGAACCCGAAGAGGCAAAAAAAGAGATCATGAAAGATTAGTATAGGTTCAGCAATTTGCTTTAAAGGAATATCAAGTTGATTGTTTATAATCCTAGCCTAAGCCTAGAAGATCTGTTTGTGAGAGAGAATAAACTATTTTTGTTCTTTCTGTGGCATTTTAAAAAGATTATCTCAGAAGTTCTTTCTGAACTTAGTCCATGCTGCATCACCTTCCAGCATTCTTTGGGGATATTAGAAGTCTGGCTCTGGGCATCAAACCCTTTAAGACCTTCATTGCTTTTCCACCGACTGTTCAGCAAAGGAATGTGTATCAATCCTTTTTTTCTGAAAAATTGGGCAAAAAAACCTCCAGAGATATCATGAAGAGATTCTGTGAAGAGCAGAGGATAAAGATGCTGCAAGCTGCAAATGTAAAATGGTTTGAAGAAAAAAAAGCCATTGAAAACAAAATACTGACTAAAAGGCTTCAGTGGAAGAGACTGTCTGCTTTTCAAATTCCTTTGTAAGGAAAAAGACAAAAGTTAAAAGCAGTGTAGAAAAATTATGCAAGGAAGGGCTTTTTAAGAAAAGAAAAGAAAGAAAGTCCATATCTGCGTCTGAATAGCTACATAAAAGCTAGAAATAATATGCAAGAATATTAAAAATAAAGAGAACGGGGCATTTCTCTTTAGCCGTCACTTTCAGAGGCTTGAGGTAAAATATGAAAGCAAATTGAGTTGAAAGTGATTTAATACAAAAATTGAAGAACCTAATCAGGTTGTAGCATAACATACACTGAGATACCTGCAGGTAAATAAAAAGAAGAAACAAAATCAAGTGAATATATTTCAAAAAAAATCAGTTTGTAATTGACTTTGGAAGCTTTTGCAAGTCAAGGCCTCCAGAAGTAAAGCAACAGGGCTTGCTTGTATATCAAACAGCAGACTATTGTTAAGGAACCTGCCATATATTTATTTCAAGAGCTATTTTTAAAAGAGCAATACCATACCCTAAAAATCCTCTATACCGCATCATGCCAAACTGCTTCTCTGATTTAGATTATATAATTGGCTTTCTACCTCCTGATGCCCTATAGACACTGTTGGACTGCAATTCCCATAATTCCCTAAAACCTTGCATTTTTCTGAATAGTCTTTCACTTGCCATAGAATTATTTGGATGGTGTCATTTTCAGAGGCTTGAAAATGAGCAGAGATTGCTGATTATGATGGAAAACTCATGGCATGGCCAATCAAACATTTTCCTGCTGATCCCAGTGACTGTTCTACAATCACAGCTTTGAAAGTTCAGACATCTGTTTAACTCCCCACTCAAGCTGTATTAGTAATGTAGTGTTTCACTAAAGAATGCAGCTTCGCTGTGCTTTTCCTCTCTCATGTTTTCATCTAAAAGAAAGTCCTAAGTGAGGCTTAAAAGAATGGGAAGCATTTCCTTACAGGTAGCCCTTGACCATAATTGAGCCCAAAATTTCTGTCTCTAAGTGAAACAATTTCAAAATTTAAGTTTCAAAGTGCAACATTCATCAGTGCTCTTTTACCTTTGAACAGTTTCTAAATGAACTGTTGTAAGTTGAGGACTACTACCTGTATTTCTTTCACTGTATAATAGATCTACAGAAGAACCAAGTCCTGTCAATGGTCATAATTCTCTAGAAAATACTGATAACTAAACTGAAAAGGTAGAAATTGTGCTTCATTTATTTTATGTGATAAGTGAGATATTTGTTCTATATTTATATATTTATTTGAAAAAAAAATTCAATCTTCTTCCCCAGAGTTTCATTATTAAGAAAGTGACTACACAAAAGTGTGTGGTCTCTTACCAGTCCAAGAAGCAGCAAGCAAAGGATGTTGGAGAGAAAGCTTTTGTGCATAAGCATGAGTGTTCCCTGTCTTAGGAATCTAAACAGAACATTGATTTGTAAAGCAGGGTTTAGAACTATTATAATGCTGTAACAGAAAGGTGGGTTATTTATGGAACTACATTAGAGAAATTTGCAGAACCTCGTGTCATAACTTTACCACAAAGAGCACTCAGAAAGTAATCACTCTGCATGTGTACTTGGGAATAATAAAGGCAAAAGGGAACAATCTGAAGTCCATCTGATGGACAAAGAACAAGTAGAGTGATGGACAAAGGACAAAGAGAAATTCTTAATTTTCTATGTTCGGTTTGGATCAACAGCTTAAGGAGTGGAAGAATCAGTGCCACTGAAATTATACATAATTGGATTAACTAGCAATCTAAATTCTAAGTTTGCAGTACAGTACACATCCTCTTGATTTCAAATCAGCCTACCTTGGTTGTTGCACTTACCTTCCTACATAGGATTCCAGGTGCTGTAACTCTTTATGCTTATATTGTTTTTTAATCTTTTTTAATATTCTTTTTTTCATCAAAATAAGCAAAGTTGTATATCTTAATGACTGGTGTGGCAGGATCTTGGATCATGTCTCTCTTGCAGTATTGTAGGCATTCAACCGTCACTTCTTTCTTACACCTCAGTTCAGTTTGTTTCTCTTTTACTTTAGCACATATGCAAACATATGAAAAACAAATACTTTTACATGCCTGAAGCTGAGTTTCCTTCTGTGTAGCATTGATTCTGTGAGTTTTGGTGGGAATCTGTTTTAATATGGCTGTTAATATGGCTCTGCACTGCATCCTACAACATCTTGAATCTCCAAAGACCTATGCAAGGGTCCTCTTTGTAGTCTTTAGTTCAGCATTCAATACCATCATTCCAGACACTCTTCTAACTAAGCTAAACCAGCTACAGATACCTGAACAGACTTGTAAGTGGATCACAAACTTCCTAACAAACAAGAAGCAGCAGGTGAAGCTAAGCAGGATCACATCAGATACCTGTACAATTAGCACAGAGGCCCCACAAGGCTGTGTGCTCTCCCCACTTTTCTTCTCTCTGTATACCAATGACTGCATCTCTAACGATCCATCTGTTAAACTACTGAAGTTCGCAGATGACACAACAGTGATCGGTCTCATTTGAGACAATGATGAATCCGCATACAGACGGGAGGTCGAACAACTAGCAACGACTAGCAACCGACACAATCTGGAACTGAACACATTCAAAACCATAGAAATGGTGGTAGACTTTAGGAGAAACCCTTCTATACTTCCACCAATACTAGACAACACAGTATCAACAGTAGAAACCTTCAAATTTCTAGGTTCTACCATATCACAAGATCTAAAATGGATAACTAACATCAAAAACTTCATCAAAAAAGGACAACAAAGAATGTTCTTTCTGCGCCAACTCAGTAAGCTCAAACTGCCCAAGGAGCTGCTGATCCAGTTCTACAGAGGAATTATTGAGTCTGTCATTTGCACCTCTATAACTGTCTGGTTTGGTTCTGCAACCCAACAAGACAAACACAGATTTCAGAGAATAATTAGAACTGCAGAAAAAACAATTGCTACCAACCTGCCTTCCATTGAGGACCTGTATACTGCACGAATCAAGAAGAGGGCCATGAAAATATTTACAGATCCCTCACATCCTGGACATAAACTGTTTCAACTCCTACCTTCAAAACAACGCTATAGAGCACTGCACACCAGAGCAACTGGACACAAGAACAGTTTTTTTCCGAACGCCATCGCTCTGCTAAACAAATAATTCCTTCAACACTGTCAAACTATTTACTAAATCTGTACTATTAATCTTCTCATCATTCCCATCACCCATCTCCTTCCACTTATGACTGTATGACTGTAACTTTGTTTCTGGTATCCTTATGATTTATATTGATATTGATTGTTTCCTGATTGCTTATTTGTACCCTATGACTACCATTAAGTGTTGTATCATTAAGAGTTAAATTTGTACCCTATGATTATCATTAAGGGTTGTACTCTATGATTATCAGTAAGGGTTGTACCTTGATGAAGGTATCTTTTCCTTTATGTACACTGAGAGCATATTTATTTATTTATTTATTTATTTTTCAAATTTATATACCGCCCTATCTCCCTAAGGACTCAGGGCGGTTCACAGGCAGTTAAAATACATATAAATACAGATTAAAAAACAATTAAAAAACTTATTCTATTGCCCCAAATTTAAAATAGTATAAATAATAAAAACCCCTTAAAACCCATAACTTTAAAATCTAATCCAGTCCCGCGCAGATAAATAAGTGTGTTTTAAGCTCGTGACGAAAGGTTCGGAGGTCCGGAAGTTGGCGAAGTCCTGGAGGGAGTTCGTTCCAGAGGGTGGGAGCCCCCACAGAGAAGGCCCTTCCCCTGGGTGTCGCCAGACGGCACTGCCTAGCTGACGGCACCCTGAGGAGTCCCTCTCTGTGAGAGCGCACGGGTCGGTGAGAGGTATTTGGTAGCAGTAGGCGGTCCCGTAAATAGCCCGGCCCTATGCCATGGAGCGCTTTAAAGATTGTCACCAGCACCTTGAAGCGCACCCGGAAGGCCACAGGTAGCCAGTGCAGTCTGCGCAGGATAGGTGTAACACGGAGCCACGAGGGCTCCTCTATCATCTCGCGCAGCTGCATTCTGAACTAACTGGAGCCTCCGGATGCCCCTCAAGGGAGCCCCATGTAGAGAGCATTGCAATAATCCAGGCGAGACGTCACGAGGCGTGAGTGACCGTGCATAAGGCATCCCGGTTCAGAAAGGCGCAACTGGCGCACCAGGCGAACCTGGTGGAAACCTCTCCTGGAGACGCCCACCAAATGACCTTCAAAAGACAGCCGTTCATCCAGGAGAACGCCCAGATTGCGCACCCTCTCCATCGGGGCCAGTGACTCGCCCCCAACAGTCAGCCGAGGACTCAGCTGACTGTACCGGGATGCCGGCATCCACAGCCACTCTGTCTTGGAAGGATTGAGCTTGAGCCTGTTTCTCCCCATCCAGACCCGTACGGCTTCCAAACACCGGGACAGCACTTCGATAGCTTCATTGGGGTGGCCCGGTGTGGAGAAGTACAGCTGGGTGTCATCAGCGTACAGCTGGTACCTCACACCGAAGCCACTGATGATCTCACCCAGCGGCTTCATATAGATGTTGAACAGAAGGGGCGAGAGAATCGACCCCTGCGGCACCCCACAAGTGAGGCGCCTCGGTGCCGACCTCTGCCCCCCTGTCAACACCGTCTGCGACCGGTCGGAGAGATAGGAGGAGAACCACCGATAAACGGTGCCTCCCACTCCCAATCCCTCCAACCGGCGCAGCAGGATACCATGGTCGATGGTATATATGCACCAAGACAAATTCCTTGTATGTCTAATCACACTTGGCCAATAAAATTCTATTCTATTCTATTCTATTCTATTCTATTCTATTCTATTCTATTCTATTCTATTCTATTCTATTCTATTCTATATGCAATATTAAAATATTGTAATATGTAAAATAATGTAGTTTGTTGCCTGATTCTTCTCGCTGTTTATATACTAGTCCTATATTTTGCAGTAACCTCTCATCAACTGATGGAAGAAAATTTCCTTTCTGTCATATCATTCTGTTTCAGAACATAAGCCACTATAGTTTCACACTTAGTCTCTTGTTCTTTCATATTCCTTTCTTTTGCTGATATATATTGGACTTTATTGTTTGTGTACTGCTCTTAAGTCTTTTTTAAAAAAATTCCTTACTAAATCCACCTAATCTTTAAATTTTTCCAGTAATCTTTTCACTGAGTAAGTAGCAATAGTATATCAATAACCATTATATATGAATGCTAATATTTATTTGTTCCCATTTGATGACGACAAGCATTAGAACGCAGATATTGCTGCACACTGGTCTAGTGATTCCTTGCTTTTATTTCCATATTTATTGTTCTAATGTGTTTTTCCTCTATGTAATAAGTGAAGCAATATTGTTTACAGTTATTTGGCTGAAAAATCCAATTCACAAATGGCATTTGAGTCTTTATGTCCCATTCTCCTGTGCCATAAATTTAAACAATTATTTTGATTGCAGTTCTTTCATAAAAAATTCTCTAGTTTTAGTCTTTTAAGTTTTATTCTATATCCCTTCTGAAAAATATCTTTTATTAAGGGCAGCCTTGATTCCAGATATAAGAGATCCTTAATTGTTAATTTAGGTAACACTCAGCAGAATCTTACAGAACCTCTCCCAGCTGAGGTAATCTTTTATCCATTTTCCCAGTAAAATATTAGATTTATAAATGTGGTCAGTTAGAATAAGATATCAGGATGAATCAATTTTATAGCCACACTTATTTTTGCTTTTATAAGTATTGTACTGCCATGTATCTCTTTAAGTTTATAGATGCTCTTCTTAATACCTCTCATAGTAACCTCTTTAGGACTGGAATTTATTATTGTTCCTATCAGTGCCTGGTAATGACTAATGTAGAGATGAAACCTCAAAGATTCAAGGATTTATGTTACTATGACTCCTTATCTATTCCTGCTATAAATACAGTCTGTTAGAAAAACAGTTAGAATCTTGGTTCCATTCATATATCAAAGGTACTATGGAGTGGTTTCTTTTAGGAATCTTTCTGTAATAATTTCACACAATGAAGGATACCTAGTGTCTCCTTTTGTGATTATTATGTTTCCTTGACAGTTGTCAACCAATTCCCTTGTAGCTATGGTCCTCTACTAGTGGCTTGCTGAAATTCCCATAATTGCTATGTATTCCTCTGAGTCCTGCTCTTTGTTGAGATGCAACAGATAATAGCTCACTGTAACCTGTTCATTTTGGACTAATGATATCATCATTTGGCCCTTCCTCAAGAAAGTTGTTGCTTTCTTGAGGAATTATATTTACAATATATTCATTGGCCAGATCAATAAATACCTACCGTTCTTTGATAAAGTTGAAAGTCATTCATGATGCCATCTGGTGGCCCATGAACCTTAGCTTTGAAAGCTTTATCTCTTTTTCTTATACTGAGACAAAGTCAGATTTTATATTTGAAATGTATAAGAGGTTTTTCTTGTCTTTCTCACCTAGGACATTTGATTTGCAAATGACCCAAGCCATTGCCAAGGAAACATTTCCTTTCTTTTCTCCTAGCCTTCAAGAAGATCAAAGTGTTGGAAAAGGTTCATTGTACAATTAATAGCTTCTTTCATTTCTATTACATGCAACACAGCATCATAACTCATAGGCAATGAATTTAGAATCAAAAACAGTCAGCTTTTCTTTTCTTTTTTTATTAAAAAAGTTTTATTTTAACATTCATATCCAATAACATATTTAATGTACCATCATATACAATTAATCGGACCTGCCCGGTCACCACCCCCTTCCTTTAACTCTCTTCCCTTCTCTACCTTCTTCTACTTTCCACAACCATCCTCCCCCTCTCTTATCTACATCCTCTCCTCCTTCCTCCCTACTCCTTTCTTCTCCCTCTTCTATCCCTCTTCCTTCCTTTCCTCTTCCTCCTCTTCTCTTTCCTACCTCCTAACACTAACTCAATCGGAAATTTCTGAGAACTCTAGGAGTGAAATGGTCTGATATATAATGGATTGGAAGAAATGTATTTTCTTTGTTTCTGGAAGGGGAGTTGAGGTTTTAAGGAGTGACTATGGATTATGATTTGTGTTATATTTTAATTTTTGTTGTTAGTTTTATACCCTGTATTCGGTTCTGGGAAGTCCCGGGGGGTGGGGGGAGGAAGGGGAAGGGAGGGGAAGGGGGGATGAGGGTAGAAAATGGATTGATGGTCAATATACAAAGATGATCGAAGACGTATAATTAATGTAAGATTGGAGCTGCCTGGCTACCACAACAGTCAGCTTTTCTAACTGTATATTGTAATGGTATGTGGTAATAACCTTGGGAGAAAGAAAGAAGAGCCATAGCCTGGACCCGTGATGGCGAACCTATGGCATGCATGCCAGAGGTGGCATGCAGAGCCCTCTCTGTGGGCACGCGTGCCATCGCCAACTGCTCTTCTGATTTCTGGCATGCACATGTGCGCCGGCCAGCTGGTCTTCATGGGCGGCAGAAAATGGCCTGAAAAACAGCCCGAAACACCGCCAAGAAACAGGCATGTGCGAGCCGGCCAGCTGATCTTCGGGTTTCTGGCACTCTGGCACACACACCTGGGTGCACATGCACATGCGTTCCGGTTTGGGCACTTGGTGCCAAAAAGGTTCACCATCACTGGCCTAGACAATGGTTTCATAAATGAAATCTAGGTCTAAAGGAAGGGGAGGGTTGAAAAAAGCTTTCGTTGAGTAATAAAAGTAGGAAAGGGGAGAGGTACTTTCAGACTTGCAAGATTCTTGCTACTATACCTTACAATAAAGGTAATTTAGTACTCATGGTTGGTGCTTTTTGTCTGAACTATTTTTCAAAGGACTGGCGTCTTTTCCCTTTTAAACTGTCTTGCAATTTCTCATATTGATTTAATTGCAAAGTTAGACTGCCTCAATTCTTAAACTGCTTGTTGCATATCTTTCTGACAATATGTACTTTGGAGTCTTCTTTGGAAACTGTGGATCTTTTCTGCAATAAATTTGAGATGATTTTTCAAATAAGCTTGGCATTCTTATAAATGCATAAGAATCAAATCATTCACTGCCAGATTTATCTGCTTTATTGTTTGCACCATCTCCTGTCCTACTTCCATGATTCTTTCTTTGCCTAACACAAAGGTGATTCCTTAGGACTTCAGAAGCATTTTCATCTTGAAAGACCAGAAAGAAAATTCTGGTACTTTCAGCTTCTCCACAGGGTAAAACTTTCTTGACTCTGAAAGTTATTTGCTTTCTTTTCATACTGTTCCTTTAGCTGCTCAAGAGATTCACCCTTTTTCTCTCCATTATGAAACCTTTTTTGTAGATTAACTTCAGTCTTGAGCCTGTGACCCCATTGAAGAGAAAACATTTTTGTATTCATATGACTGTTCCTGAGGTTAGGAATCTAATCTAAGCAATGATTAGTGTTTATAAGTCCTGGAGACTCAGTTACACTTCCAATGAAAACCTCTATTCATCAAAGACCTCAATGCTATAATGAAGATTATAGATACCAGGTCTATAGCAAACAATGTGATGCTAAAATACCACGTATACAATGATGTAATCATTTAAATGCCATGTTTTTGTGTTTAAAGTTTGATTCAAATATGTACATTGCAGTATTAGCAATGTTTATTTATTTATCATATTTCTATGCTGATCATCACACAAAAACTTGACTTTGGGTGGTGTAAAGTAAAGCCCTAAAAATCAACATTTACAAAAATATACTAGGATTAAAACATAAATATTAGTACATTGGTGTGTTTTTTTTTAAAGTAGAGAGCATAGATTTTACACACAGTGTAGCTACCTCACCAAATTCCCTTTCCATGAAACCTCCAAGCCTGTTGACATAATCAAATTTTAAAGAGAGTTTCAGAAGGACATAAAAGAGGAGGCCATTTTTACCTTGGGGTGGGTTAAGTTCCAGGAGTGGGCTCCACAGCAGAAAGCAACATGGCTCCTTAGCAGATGGGATTTGGAGCATGCCATTTCTGCAAGACACGATGGGATGAGTGGAAGTAATTGGAGGGAGATGGTTCTTCAAATAACCCAGTCCCATGCCAGGGAGGGTTTTAAAAGTCACAAATACTACCTTGAATGGAATCTAGAAGTAAAAAGTAGCTTGCTGAGCATTAGGTGTAATATGTGCCATTCCAGGAGCACTGTTCATGTTGCTGCATTTTGCACTAGCTGAACTTCTGGATCAGTGGTGGGTTGCTACCAGTTCGCCCCTATTCGGGTGAACTGGTAATGGCAGGTTTTGAAACCCACCCCTGTTGTGGATACTCTTCAAGGGCAGCCCCATGTACAGCACATTACAGTGCACCTAGGAGGTAACCAGGACAAGAATGACCATGACCTAGAGTGGCCAGTGATCTAGGAACAGATGAAACTGATGTACAACTCAAAGTTGTGCAAAAGCCTTTCCAGTACAAATGGCCACATGTGAATCCGTAAGGAGCCGCATGGAATATTTGGTCTGACAGTTACCAGGTCTTTCATTACCAAGGATGGTATAGTCCTAGAACAAGAAACTGCTCAGCTTTACCAGGTTCACTTTAAGCCAGTTGTTCCCCATCCAGATCCCCACAATCTCCAGGTACCAGGATAGGCTTCAACTGAATGTTTGATGACCTCTCATCCCAAGGTAGGTGGTGGATGAGCCCACCAACTGGCTTCATGTAGATGTTGAATAGGAAAGGAGAGGAGAGAGAGCACTGAACCCTTTGGCCACTACAAAGTGATGAGATTTCCTCCCTCCTAATCACCCCTTACTGGTATTAATTCCAAATAAAAAGGAGAACTAGCACAATAGCATGCTGCCCACTCCCAATTCCTGGAACTTCAGAAGTATATCAGTGATGATGGTATTAAAAGCTGCTGAGAAGTCAGCAGAACAAGGATGGATGCACAATCCTAATTCTGCTTCCACCAGAGTACAACCAGTGCCTTTTCCATTCCAAATTTGGATATGAATTCTGACTGAAAGGGATACTTCCCTGGAGTTTCAGCTGATGCAACACCTGAAATCCAGCTAGGCACATTTTGGAAAGGGCCACCCTTCCCCTTTCTAGACCCAGTCATGTCTTGGTAATATATGCTTGATTGGTCCTCTCATCTGGGATTAAAAAAAGATGAGGGAGGCCTCACTGCAGGCTGACCTAGCATTCAGTAACAGCAGCAAGGGACTCTGTAGGTCTGCTGATCAAACATTGGGATAGAATTCAAGGAGCTGGATTGCAAAGTTAGTATAAGGCAACAATCTCAGGTTCTTCAAGACAACTGTCTCAGCCCCATATGTCTATCTCAGCCCATCACCATGTTAATAACCTAACCTGAACCTTCCCAAGGCAGATACATCCCCCAGTAGAGTCATCTCCTGAGGCTGGGGTGATCTTCTACCATCCTCCATATCATACATCCCAGGGAGATGAAGTTAATCCCCAAAGCACTTTAGCTTTAGATCTCAGCACCATTGGGGAGCTAGTGACCACCTCTTCTTCCCTCAACAACAAACCACACATTTACCCCAAGATGTTCTCACTGGACTGGTCAAGGCTCCTTCTCAATACCCATCCAATCCAGTGGTGAAATCCAATTTTTTTTACTACCGGTTCTGTGGGCATGGCTTGGCGGGCAAAATGTGGCTTGGTGGGCATGGTTTGGTGGGCATGGCAGGGGAAGGATACTGAAAAATCCCCATTCCTACCCCACCCCACACCCTACTATCAGCCAAAGATGGCATTTGCTAGTTCTCCAAACTGCTCAAAATTTCTGCTACTAGTTCTCCAGAACCTGTCAGAACCTGCAGGATTTCACCCTGATCCAATCCCCCAATCTTTCTCCCCAGCTGTCACCAAGGGAAGGAAATCAGTTCTCAATGGAAAAATGTCCATTGGCGATCAGATAGTCCAGTTTCATACGTATATATTCTGGAAAGGAGGGCTGCATAAAAAGTAATCAGCCTCATGCTTATTGTGCTGTCATCCTTGAAACTGACAGAAAAAAAGGCAGTGTCTTCCACAGGCAAGGGAGCACAGCAGCCACCAAACCATTCCACCTAGCTAGTCCCTGTGTTTTAATTCATTAATTCATAGTTCTGTTCCAAGTCTGATTTACCTGGGAGGACTGACAACCCTATAGTCCAAAGATCTGAAGGCATAAGCATTACAAGCATGCAACTGGTTCTTCCACTCTTGCCAGTCCTGTGAGAAGAATTCAGCCACCACTGGGCAATGTGAGCAACCACCTGCTATGAAAACATTCAGCCATCCACCACTGCCAACCAACAAGGTGTCAATCCAGTCATCATCAAGGCTCTATAAACTTTTGAAAAGCTTCCACAGACCTCCTGCTGAAGATGAAGGTTCACTGGGGGGAAACATGCTTCAGCAAGCCCTGAATCTATAGCCCTAGATTCCTCCAAACAAGCATGCTCCTGTCACCCTTGAGCCAGCCCAAGATTCCTCCAATGAACATGTTCTCCAGAAGTTTCTTCTTGAGGAGCACAATCAAAAAAGGCCAAGTCCAGGTGAACTCAGCTGAACATTCTTCTGCACCACATTTCTCCACATACAAGCCAAACAAACAAACAAACCAGCCCTAACAGACTAATAAGATGATGGCCTATCCAAGGCTCTTGCTCCCTCTGCTATGTGAGCATTATAAAATTAGGGTTTTTTTTAGTTGGTTTCATGTTTAATTATTTTATTCTTCTGGATGTACATCTTTAAAATTGCTTTGTATATTCATGTTTATTGTAAACAATGTCAACTTCTGGGGAAATCTAATAACAGATAAATGTTAAAGTTCTTCTTCTGCAGAATCTCTCAGCCACAACCATAAACTAGATAGACCTCATTGGTACATTAACTAATTCCTTTTTATTTATAGTAATAAAAGATAATTTGTTATATTCCCCACACACACCCAGGCCAGGAGAAAGGGGAAAAAAACTGTTTCTGGTCTCTCAGATCTGACCAGATGCCCTCTGTCACTTTCCTTTGTTAATTCTACTTTTGTCTTCACAAAATGAATAATCAGATTATCTCTACAAAAAAGCATGGATCTGGATGAGCAGGTATTGCTAAGCCTAGCCCATGGGAACCAATACAATGTCAAAAACTATCATTATAAATTAGTAATGTACAAGCTCCTACAGATGGCAGCATGTACCAACTCACTCCAAAGACTGAATACATCAAAAATACCAAGGTTTTAGTCGTATCATAGCATAGGTAATTACTCCCAGAATGTTCCTTAAAAAACCTTAATAGAATAATGATTACCATTTAACTGTTGGGTGATTCATTCTCTGCTGTTACTTTTTAATATATAGATATTTCTATATTGATAAACATTTTACTTTGAATTGTAAAATCTTTACTAGTAAAAGAATAAATATGAACATCTCCTTAACAGTTTTTTTAAACTATGAGAGCAAGCTAAATCCAGTGACTTTTTCCCTTGATGCTTGAAAGGCCAAACTTCTATAACACACCATTAACATAGCTTTTATAGGTTAAGCCCTATGGCTCACATTGTAAAAAAATGTATTTCCAGTTCTTAATTAAAACTTAAAAGTAGTACTGTAGTTTTATATCTCATATTACTGTAGTTTTATATCTCATATGCATTGTTTATATAATGCCATGTCAGTACAGCTGTTGCTTTATATTAAAATGCATTTGGAAACATTGCTTGGTTAGAAGTGAATGCGTAAGGGAGAAGAAACTTCTATCTCCACATAGAGTTTGTTTTAAATTAAGCATTCATCTGTGTATGTTCCAGTGCATCCTAACCTCAAAGAATATAATGGTTCCTTCACCTTCAAGCAATGAAGTCATATTTCTCATTGAATTAGATAAGTGCTTTTTCCTTGAGTCAAGAGGCAAGGGCATTTTTTCAGACATATGCACATTTCATGGATTGTTGAATGAATTAGTCCCCTTTATGAGGTCACATGGTACAAGGAGAAGATTTGTTTCTTTAGATATTTTTAAAGACAAACGTGCTTTAGCTAAGTTTCTCCCCAGACATATTTGATTTAAATTCCCATAATTTGCAGCAATGCTGAGATTCAAAGTTCAACCTATTTGGAGAACTTCCAGTAAATAATATTGTTTAAGGACAAGATTTGGATTCTGATATTATCTAATTTGACTTTTTGTTTACATATTCTAATAAACAATTGAAAATCTTATAAGAATGTCCTTGTGTGACAGCATAACATACAATTTGTTTCTCTGAAGTATATGCAAGAGAACATATCCGTTGGCTTCTCAATGTCTAGTATCTCTGTCTAAAATATGAATACAAGATGTAATTTGTAGCAGGGTGCCATTCAGATACCGTCAACTTATTTACTTTATACTATAAACAATTACATGAATATGAAAGTCTACAACTTAATTTATGTAAATATTGAATATGTAAATTATGAAATATAATAATAAAAAATACACCAAGATAAATATTAAAAACAAATATTAAAATAATTATCTGTCCTGTCTTTTGTTGTATTTCACAAATACATTTCATGGAAACCCATAATCTTTCAAATACAGCACCAACTTTTGACTGTATCTAAATAAAAAGGTCCCAGTTTGTAAGCCCCAACTTTGTGAATCAGGAAGCTATCAACGGATTGGATGCCTCAAACCACGCCATCAGATCAAGATTATGTCCTTGTTTTCAAAAAAACATTCCTTAAAATATACACGAGAATTATTTTTTTAAAAAATCCCTTTATTAATGTATCACCAATAAAGAAACTGGATCTTAAGTGCCATTCAATCACTTAATAGTACTTTGTGGAGTTGCCACAAAGAAGAGGGAGTCAATCTATTCTCCAAAGCACCTGAGGACAGGACAAGAAGCAACGGAGGGAAACTAATCAAGGAGAGAAGCAACCTAGAACTAAAGAGAAATTTCCTGACAGTTAGAAAAATCAATCAGTGGAATAACTTGCCTTCAGAAGTTGTGAATGCTCCAACCCTGGAAATTTTAAAGAAGAGATTGGACAATCATTTGTCTGAAATGGCATAGAGTTTCCTGCCTAAGCAGGGGTATGGACTTGAACACCTCCAAGGTCCCTTCCACCTCTGTTGTTCTGTTCTGTTCTGTTCTATTTTATATAAAAACTGGGCATGATTAAGAAGGTGCAGCTTCTGCATCTCTAGCAATTTTGCAGATCAGACCGGAAATGAGATAGCAATGGCCAAAATGGAAATGGTATGACTAATGTAGTTAGTAAAGGTAAACCACCTTGATTTACAACTATTTCTTTAGTGATCGTTTGAAGTTACCACAACACTGTAAAAAGTGATTTATGATTGTTTTTCACACGACTGTTGCAACATCCCCATTCTTGCATGATCAAAATTTGGATGCTTGTGATCACCTTTTGTGACCTTCTGAGAAGCAAGTCAATGGGGAAGCCAGATGTCACTTAATGCCCATGTTACATAACAACTTCAATGATTCGCTTAACAACTGTGGCAAGAAAGGTTGTAAATTGGGACAAAACTCACTTAACAAATGTTTCGCTTAGCAACAGAAATGTTGGGTGCAATTGTGTCGTAAGTCAAGGAGTAAAGTAAAGTAAATAGTGGTAGATTGAGTAAAAGAAAGGGGCCAAGGAGAAACCTCTTGCCCATGGCCCTTCATTTTTTATTATGGTATTCAATTGTGCAACCCTATAAGCTGCACAAAATTTAGCAGAATTGTGCAGCCTCTCAATTATGAAATTAAATTAATAATTTAATTGTGCAGCCTCTCAATTTATAAAATTAAAATAAAACACACATAGGCACATATAAACAGGTTGAGAATAACTTCATGACTAGTTTCTATCTAAGAATGCTAAGGTCATGTGACATCATATCTACAGTAACGGTTTAATGTAAGTCCAGAGCTACAAATGAATATGAATAGTTTCATTTTTTCAAATCTATTTTTGCTCACGTTATTTTATTGGCATAGAAATACCCTTTTTTCTGAAGCAGCTGAGCAAATTGTCTTTCAGTTGCCTAAGGCATCCATCAATCATACATTTTAATAGAAATAGTGTCATTGTAATGAAATTTTGTCAATGAATGTGTTGCTTGTTATGAAAAAAAACATGCCTCTGACGATAGTTTTTGATAAATGCCTGTGATTTGTCATTTGCAAGATTTAAAAAATGGAACTCATTGTCTTACGATAAAGCTCTGTCCAAATGACATTATCTCTTAATTATTTTTGCAATATATTTTTGCAGGGTTTTTAAGAGTAAGACTTTATTGTCTAATTTTCATGATTGATATGCTAATTTTGAGTGTATTAGATTAGCAGACAATATAAATTTCCATTAGCATATGCTTTCTGGCTGCCTTAATGAAGGGAACATGGCAAAATAATGCTTCTTTTGACTCTTTGGAAGCTTTGATAGCAACATCACATTCCAGCAGTGTATCTTATGTGCCAGTGGCAAGTAGTGACTTGTATGGCTCCGGGCACTAGTAGATCAGCCTTCTGACTTGAAAAGGCCAGGCAGCTGGGGGCACTGAGGTAGCTATATTTCTGCTGGTAATAATAATATGGTAGCACAGTATCCAGTCATCAGGCAGACTGAAGGATATAATTGGGCAGGTAGACACTAGTATGGAAGAAAATGGGTAAGAAAAAAAGGGGGAAAGAGGTCAGATGTGTTAGGTTTTTTATCCAATCTGTTCTTCTGTTTTCCATGAGGTCTAATGCTTATTTGACCCACAAATGCCAAAAGGGACAGGAAGAAAATATTGTCTCATCCCTTCCACTTCTAGAAGCATGCATGAGTATTGTCCAACTTCGTTTTGGAGGATAAATGCTGTGTTGGGCAAAGCAAGGGACAATGGTGGATTGTTCCTTATACTATTTATAGGATCACTGTTATACTGAAAATTAAATCTGTATGTTTCAGTTCTTCTAATTTACAGGAAATAATTTTTGGTGACATCCCCTTGGGTGAAGTGCAGGATACTTGCACTAATAGAGGTTCTTGACTCACCATCTCCTCAGGAGTTTGTAGCCCCCCAATTTTCCATCTGCCAATGACATTTGAGGAAAGAGACATCAGAAAACAAATTGGTCATGAACTCTTTTTTTTTAGAACAATAGACATGTACAGCCAGATGCATTTATTTATTTATTTATTTATTTATTTATTTATTTTTATACTTTTATACCGCACCATCTCCCGTAGGACTCAGGGCGGGTCACAGGCATATTAAAAATACAACAATAATAAATAAGCAATTTAAAACCCAATTAAAACAAAATATTATAATAGCCAAATCACTAAAACGGTGCATTGCAAGACAGTGAAGATATTGTAGCTGAAACTAGAATGACAGTACCTACTAACACCTTGCAACAATATAGTGAACTCGATTATCATCACACACACAAAAAAAATCACAAGAATATACCATTCCTAAAAATTAGAAAGGAGGCAAACATGATGAAAGTGAGGGTAAAGAAGAAGGTGATAGTCTCTTCTACCTGGAAAAAATGGGAGAAATTGAAAAGCAGGATCGCAGCATAGCCTTAACTACACACTTGCTGTATAAACTATGTTAAGCTGCAAAATTTAAGCCATGCTTTGTGTAACAAGGTATAATGGCCTTTTTCACTATCAAGCAAAGCCCAAATAGAAACAAATAAAAAAATAGTTTGGTGCAGTGAATAAACCCAGCCAAAGGATTCTGTGAATGTTTAATAAAAGTACTGATAGAAATATTTGCTTAAAGTTCTGGATGGATACAATACACATTGACATCGTGCATCTTTTTGCACCTTTCTGTGAAGTTGGGTGTGCTGTTATTCACATTTTATGAGTAAGTTAAATGACTTCTTGGAGACCGTATACCAGAGCTTGGTCAAACGCCCTGTGAAATTTTAAGTCAAAGGAATCACCTCAGTGGAATAATTGGGTCTAATTTATATCCATCTCAAACCCAACACAAATGTCAAGTTTAAAACAAGTAACAATTAACATTCTGACATTCTTTTTCTGGAATGTTTCACAAAATATATGCACGTTACTGAGGCTATTGTTCTCAATTGGTATCTTGCTGAACAGATATCCCCTCCAACGTAAATCCTCCAATCTTCTAAGATTGGCTGGCACTCATTTCTCAGTGTCATTGCTTGCAGAGGTATGGATGGCAGAAGATTGTAAGAGGGTTTTCTTGAGGGCAGTGAAATTCCTCACCAGGAAATGTTAAGTCATCTTACCTTTTTATATCTGGTTTTGGTAGCAAATGCACATGTACCTCTTTAATGAGTAGTTGATGCTATTGTTGCTTATTTTATTTATAGAGTGTTAATTTTAGCCCGCTGTTGGTTTTAGCCTATTCTAAAAATGTTTTCATAATTTCCAGTCATTTTTTTATACTTTTTATATTGAAACTTTTGTAGGGTGGATAAAAGGAAAGGAATTACAGTTCTAAAAATAGGTAAGTAAAGGTAGAAATATAGTTTATCACACAAGCCAACTCTTTCACTGGTTGTGGCTCCATAATAATGCCACCAAGCTAGAAAAACATTTGGCAATATCTTATAAGTAACTAACACGGAAGGGCAAATGTGACTCCACTTGTTAATAATAATCCATCAAAAAAGAGGTATATGGGTGTCAAAAATTTAATTTGGGCCATGATGTTAAATGGGCTCTTCATTTCTGAATAAGTTATATATTACAATTAAAATTAAATTAAAACATATGTTCAACTATGTGTTTGCTAGGGAAATTTTTTACACAACCACAGAGAATTTGCTCCTTTTTAATAATTTGTATAATGATGTGGATATTTAATAAAATATATCCACAGCTGAGAACAGTCAGGCTTTAGACTAATCTACATAGATTACAATTTCTTAATTTATAAGAAGAATGTACAATAATTCAAAAGCTATATAAATGATCCCAACCACTTTTAAATTAAAGACTCCCTCAAATCAACCTTAATGTCTTGTGACAACATAGCTTCTTGGCAATAGTATGAAAACAGTATAGTTATCTTCTTCTTTTTAAAACATTCTGTAGTCTAGCCTAACACTCTGGGTTTTCCTGGTGGGATCCCATCCAAGAACTAACCAGATTCAATCCTGCTGAGTTTCTTGAGATCAGCTCAACCTAGCGACTTCTGTCACCAATGAAGCATCCTACCAGATGTGTCTGGATTCAACAATGCTGACAATGAAATCACTAAGGACGGGGATAACACTCACAATAACCTGCAGCTAGAATGAGTTCATATAAGCACCATCTCTATGGCATGAATTAGGTCTTCATGTTATTTATTTATTTATTTATTTATTTATTTAATTTTATTTTATTTTGTGACAACAATATATGTAGGTATCATACAAAAAAGATTATATAGTATATAAACACATATATGAGTAAATATAAGGAGGTATAAGCATATATATATATAGGAAGAAGAAAAGAAAAACAATAGGACAGGAACGGTAGGCACGTTTGTGCGCTTATGCACGCCCCTTATGGTCCTCTTAGGAATGGGGTGAGGTCAATAGTAGAAAGTTTTTGGATAAACCTTTTAGGATTATGGGAAGAGACCACAGAGTCAGGAAAAGTATTCCAAGCACTGATGATTCTGTTACGGAAGTCATATTTTCTGCAATCTAGATTAAAGCGGTTGACATTAAGTTTAAATCTATTAGTTGCTCTAGTATTATTGCAATTAAAGCTGAAGTAGTCTTTGACAGGAAGGACATTACAATAGATGATTCTGTGAGTTAAGCTTAGGTCTTGTCGAAGGTGACGGAGTTCCAAGTTTTCTAAGCCTAGGATTTCAAGTCTGGTGGGATAGGGTATTTTATTGTTTTCAGAGGAATGGAGAACTCTTCTTGTAAAATATTTCTGGACACGTTCAATTGTATTGATGTCAGAGATGTGGTGAGGGTTCCAAACAGGTGAGCTGTATTCTAGAATTGGTCTAGCAAATGTTTTATATGCTCTGGTTAGTGGTGTGGTGTTTTTGGAAAAGAAGCTACGCAAAATTAGGTTTACAACTGTTAGAGCCTTTTTTGCTATGTAGTTGCAGTGGGCTTTGGCACTTAGATCTTTTGACATGAAAACTCCAAGGTCTTTAACGGGATGGGGGTCGTCTGTAAGGTAATCCAAACTTGGTCAACATAGGAGAAGATGGGGTAGCACTAAAACTGGAAGGTAGCATCAGATTGAGGGATTAGAGACTGCTCTATCCCCAATTTTTGCTTCTACATGTAATACCCAAAAGATGAACAGAGGTCACTTTTAGAAGTGCTTTCATACATACTGTATATTGTTTTTCTCATCACAAAACAAATCCCTATAGGAACTAATCAATGTATGAGCCGCGAAAGGTATTTTTGTTTATCAGCTTTGAAAGGACAGCTGCGAAACAGCCCATATGTTAGACACTATTTTTACTTTCTGAAACAAAATAAGCAACACCAATCAAGACATCAAACAGAAAGCTACTAATGAAACAATATGATAAAATATTTTCATGAGCCAGATAAATGTCTAATGAAATTCAGTGACTTCCCAACATCCCCAGACTAGTATTAAAATCCAAAAATTAAAAAAAAGAGTTTCTCAAATGTTAGAATCTCATTTTAACATAAGATCCAGTGGGAAACATTATGCAAATAGGTGATAATCTTTTCTTTTTGTAAAGTGACTGATTTGAGTCAACACTCTGATGTATCTTTCCTCCCACCAATGTTCATTCCATAAATGTGGAAATGCATAAATTGTACATAACCTCATATTATAATAAAATGGCAAAATAAGCAAATAAACCTGATTAATGAAATTATGAAAGAACTCCAGCACAGAAAAATGATGAAGTTTGTAAAAGCTTTTAAGATGCCCAGTTTAGGGGAGGAAGGGCACTATTTGTCTCCTGAACAATAGCACCATCTGCTGCCCATTTTACTGGATTATGATTTTCTGCATCCTTTCCAAGGATGGCTGACTGGCTTCACAATCTCTGAAACGTTTTAGAGTATTAAAGATCTGGGTGACTCCCACTTGATAGTGTTTCCAGGGGCCTTGAAGACATGGCTTTGGTTAGGTAATTGAGCCCTTTGCAGGTTTTGTTGATGTTTGCTTTTGTGTTGCTGGCCAGATTTTTCACCTTGTTCTTTATTTGTTTTTAGTGTTGGTGTTGGTTTATCTTTTTTAATTGTATTGTAATATTTTATTTTTGGCCATATTGTAAGCCATCTGGAGTGATTCTGGAAGTGGATGGTGCCTAAATCAAATAAATTGAATTGTTTTTTAAAAAAATATTGGGGTTGGGATAAATCATATGGATTTGTTTTTATTGTCATTTAATTTATATCACAATACAATGCTGAGATATTTTTTTCAATAATCATGAATAAATTGGGACATAATATAACAACTGCTGCAAATTTGTGGTTTATATTTCCAAACATGCATAGATATTTCAGATCTATAATTCATATCAAATGTGAACCATATCAGATTTAGCTTTGATTTAACGCAACTGTTATTATTTTCTATTATTTAGGCTATTTTAGCTTGTTACTCTCATACTTATTTTTAACAAGTAAGGTAATATTTTAGATAAATAAGGAATCTTCCTTAGTGAGGAAGAAAATACAGGATCCTGGAATGGCATTCCCAAGTCAGGGTGACTCTGTAATCACGCATGAAAATCTTTTGGTGAGATATAGTAGATGAAGAAAACCCATGATATATATTTTATAGTAATAGTTCATCCAGAAACTCTTTTGGAGTGAGCAATGTAGACCAGAGATGGTATTGGAGCCGGTTCAGACTTGTTTGGGAGAACTAGTAGTGGAAAACACAGGCCCCTCCGCCCCTCTGCCCCAGCTCTATGCCGTCCTATTTAGGTACATTTTTGAGGCTGGGCGCATGTGTGGAAGGGGCGTGCGCAAAGTGAGCGTGCACGTGTGGGGCGAACCGGTGGTAATGTAGGAATTTAGCACCCACCCCCCTCCTAGAAGAATGAAATATTTTAGAAAATATTTAAAAAGGCAGAATATATTTCCCTGGATGAGAAATGGAGAAACATGTTTTAAAGACAAAGGAGCTCCCTGCAACTTCCTGCCACCCCCCACCTTTGTCAATGGGCCATTAAAGCCTCAACCAAGCTCACTCATTTCCCCCCACCTTTGTCAATGGGTCAGAGGTAGAAACTCAATCCCCCCACCTTTGTTAATGGACCATCATTTGCAACACAATAGAATAGAAACTCACCACATGGCAAGGCTCAGGCAAACTTGAGGGACAACCTACAAGGCTAGCTAAGACTCCCACCCCCTGGGAGTCTGACAGCCAATCAGGGTACTCTTCCTGTGCCCCAGAAAGTTCAAAGCTCAGAAAAAGCATAAAACCAGGGAGCACACAGGATCTCGCCCTTTTCTGTTCAGGATCTCAAGCCATGTGATCCTGACCACCATTAAACCATCTTTCCAAGCAGTCTCCATGTTTCCAGTGTCTTTGTCCCCACTTGGAACTGAACCCAGATGGATATTTCTTCCAACAGTAACAAAATGTAAAACCCACTTCTGATGTAGACCAACATATTTTTCTTACCCTCCTCAGTCTTTATTGTTTACCTAACTTTCCAGTCTAATCTTTTCTTATGTTCTCTCACTCCGTTATCTTTCTATAAAACGTTTAAAAATTGTGCTTAAAGGCAGAGTTTCAGTTGTTCATTATTGGGAGCCATTAACCCACACATTTAATCTGACCCACCTTGTATTGATGATTGAGATGGCCCCTCTGCTTCTTCTAAGCCCTGCTCCACACTGTCAGGTTCTAACATAGAATCGAGATAGTTCCACTATTTTGAACTTTCCTGAATGAGAGAAGGCATAAATAAGGAGAAAGGTAACAAAGAGAGACTACAAAAAGAAATAACTGGTACTTAGATTCAAAGACACTTAAAGAGTTTCAGACAAAGACTACAAAAGACTCAGTTTCTCTGGAACTGTGCCCATGATGGCTCAGAACTGATGTCATTGACCCATGACTTTGAAGACAATGACACACAGAAGTGCAACAAATTATCTTAAAAGTACAGGGAGATTCACATGGGGGAAGAGAGTTCATTGTGTTGCCAGATCCTTTACCATTTTACACTTTAAAGGTTGAGTTGTCCTCAGAATGAGTGGGCATCTAAAGTTCTAGCAACAAAGATATTTTTAGCACTAACAGAAATCTCAAAGTGTCCTTCTGAGGTCCCATTACTGTCCCATTTTAAATCATTTTAATTGATTTCATATATTATGCAAAATATAAAAGATCAAGAAAAAAAGGATAGAAAAGGAGGGAAAGCCTAGAAAAACACAGGAAAAAAGTGAAACAACAAAGATACATTACGGTACATATAGAAAATTATATTGCTATTGTGCAAGGTGGAGATGGATTGCCAAAATTTTGTGAGTTCTGATGATTTCTGAAGTTTTCAGCCATTTTTTTAAAAAAATGAGTCATTAAGCAGGACTGTAAAAGACTTGCTAATCCTTTGCTAATCCTCAATATAGATCCATGCCAAATATATCAAAATCAGGGCTGAACACAGTTGGAGCCATGAGGCTTTCCCTTCGTCTTGATGCCACGAGCAATCATCAGTTGGAGTGATATTAACTCTGACATTACACTGAATAGATCCAAATAATCCATTTTATCCTGGAATTCTTGTTTTTTAATTGCAATTATATGCTTAATCTTCCTCCCCCCCAAAATAGAAGGTAAACAATTCTATTTTAATTACTAATTGTGACAGATAATAGCAGAAGTGGTTATCAGATAGTACAGATATAACATTTTTTTCCCCTGAAGCAATCTATAAACTGGTTACAATGGCCCACAGAGATATTCTTCAAACATTGGACACCTTGATAATAAAAGACCTCATAAGTTACCAATGAATAAAACTTGATGTCTTTATATTGCATGATTACAGACGCAGGGTAATCCTGAAAATAATATTTGATTGAATTCATTGTACAAATATTTCAGGGTTGAAATGAGAGGTCCTTGGTGCCCAAACTAGGTAACAGCATTAATGATGATGTTACCTAGTTCAATGAAACATCTGCAAGAAAACAACCAAGCTTAGAGAGCACTTAAGGACCCCTGAATTCACTGTACATCGTTTCCCATCATTGTTGTATTTTACAGAACATGGAAGAGCCGTGGTGGCGCAGTGGTTAGATTGCAGAATTGCAGGGTAAATCTACTCACATTGCCAGGAGTTTGATTCCTTCGATCCTGACCAGTTCAAGGTTGACTCAATCTTCCATCCTTCCGAGGTCAGTAAAATGAGGACCCAGATTGTTGAGGGTGATATTCTGACTCTATAAACTGCTTATTAAGGTCTGTAAAGCACTATGAAGTGATATATAAGTGCTATTGCTATAAGTCGAAATGCTATTAAAGCCAACCTCAAGCTGAGCTCAGCTCCTGGTAGATATATGGATATGCCTATGTTGTTCTCAAAATAGAGAGGCAGTTTGCCTTGGTTTTCTTTTATTATTTATTAACATAATAATATTATATAATGTTATTTATTTCTACTTCCCAGTCTACTTCCCAGTCCTCCTTGTCTTATGTCTGAGTACTAACCCGATCCAATCTTGCTTAGCTTTTTTGAAGTCATCCAAAGTTAAATAGCAACTGGGCTTTTCAGCTCTGAAGTCTTCAGCTGGTTATCTTCCACATGTAAACCAGCTGGTTTTCAAATGGTTCTCAGTCACTTCCTCCTCTTTGGCTACAGTGATGGCAGGGGTTCTATCTGGACTGTGGTTAACATGGCATCTGACTACTGGGTTTCCCTCCCTTTCCCCCACTCACTGCCCCAGTGCCAGGAAAGCAAGTGCCTATTGTTTTCCATTCAGTACTCACAATTTAGTGGGGAGGGAAAAAAACCCTAACCATCATAGTTTTACTCTTTTCTTGTCATTTGGGCTAGAAGAGGATATTTGGTAGATTTTCTGTCAATTTATCCAATTAAAACAACACCATACAGCCATCATCAAGCAAACAGGCAGTTTTTCTCTGTTCCTATGCTGAAGCTGTTAAACCGAATACCCCAAAAGTTCTAACATTTCATTACCCACTAATGATTTCCCACTCACCCACTGTCCCCTGCCAATGCCATAGGTTTGCCAATGCCTAATGTTTTGTGACATTTTTGTGACCAGCAGCCCAGCATGAAATGGCTGTCAATGTCAAAAAGGGGAGGGGCGGGGATAAGGGAGAAGCATACCCACCAGAGAATGAACCATCCAATTGAAATTGAGGTATTGTGTTAAAAGATAGTATGAGGAGACTAGACTGCATTGCTCAAACAGCAGAAGGGTAAAATACCACTTTGGCACAAAGCAAAACCAATATCACCTTCCTACTAACCGAGGGACACGTTGAGAATGAGGTCAACCATTCCTGCTCTCTCAAAATGGTAGGTGGCCTGCCCTTGCACTGGTACAAGCAGAGGGTACACTGCTTGGTTATTTTAAGAGCATTTTAAGCCACATCCCTCAGTCCCTGAACACCCTTTAAAATCAGTATCTAATAGAGCACAAGCATAAAAATGGAACTCCTTTGGCCTCAATTCTTTGGCTCAGGTACAATTTCCAATTTCAATGGTCTTTTTTTTTTTTTTTGCAGGATTTCTTTAGATATAAGAAGGTGTAAGATCTGAATTTATTATTAATTATTTAGCATGCATAAAAGATTGCTAGGTTTGATACCTCCCATGTCAGTTCTAGGAGCTTCTGTTTTATAAAAAATATCCTAAGATTTTTAAGATATTTGTGGAGGAAAAGAAATCAAATAAACCTACGCTATAGTTTTAAAAAAAAAGAAATTATACTCCAGTTTTGGGTTAATTTTTAAAAGAACAACTCCTGGAGAGAGCGAGCAAGGAGACATTTTAAATCCCTCCCATTTGATTTGTAATAAATAAATTACATGGGCTAACTTATTTCCAGTTGTAATCCATTCCTTTCAAGAACATTTTAGAATGTACAAATGCTGATAGTAGAATCTTGGTAGCAGTATGAGACCAAGCATATGGTTTATGCTGATATGCATACATAGTATAGAATCTGATCGAGTTTAGCTTTCAAAATTCATGTGGGTTGTGTTTTTTTTATACTGGTTAATAGAGATGTCTGGAATGCATCCAAGCATAGCAATATTTTAGAAGTAATTTTCATGCTCATAAGAAAGACTTGGACATTACACAAAAGCTTCTAAGGAGGCTTTTTTGCTAGCTATCAATACTTTGATTCTTGACTGGTCCCTTTTCTCCTTGCATAGAGATTTCATACACAAATCTATTCTACAGGGAATTTTCTTAGATATTTGACTTCAGGTCAAATGAAAAGACTACTGTAACTGCCAGGAAGTTGGGTAGTGGGCAGCTACTTCTTAAGGGATTAGGGGATCAGTGAACCATTTCCCATCAAGCCTAATCTCTGGAATGTGATTGGTTTCAATTACAACTGGTTTGAAGTCTTCAAATCTCACATGTGTTTCTCCACTTAATAGCATGCAGTTTCCAGACTACATTGTTCCATATGCATAGTTGGTTTTGAGGACAAATAATCTTTTGCTATTTGGACTGTGTTCCAGCTTCTTGATGTTTGAATAACAGTAAACAGTGGTGGCTTCATAGAATCACAATGATTGATGTGGCATTCAGTGATGTGGCATTCAATTTAGTAACTTTGGATCTGAATATGATAATCTTATGCCTCCTTTCCATCCATACAAACTTATATGCATTTTTATATGTTGAATGTCAACCCGGTTGGGCTTCCTGGTCATTCAGTTATGGAATATGAATGTCAGTCCTGGAGGCCATCTTTTTCTTTGGATCTTCAGGGCTGCCACACTTGGTGTTGTGGGAAATTGGGAGGGGGGATTGCATGGAGTTGTAGAGATATCTAGACATAACAACATTCTTTTCTCTGGGAGTCAAGGACGTTCAGCCTGCACCTGTAGTGGTGTGACTGGGAGGCATCTCTGGGATGGTGGATTGTGACGGTGGATTGATTGGACCATGTGTTGGACATATGGCTACAGGGGAAGGGACTTTGACTTTCCTTTGGGTGGGGAAAAACCAGAAGCTTTCAGATTCTGGTTTTCCCAGATGTGCCAATATGACATCTCTAATAAAGTAGAACTTTGAGGAACTTCTAGCCTCAGAGTCTTATTTTGTTGGGGGTGTTACTTGGAACCTTGACAATGAATTTCTGTCTCCAAAACGTGGTCTGAAATGCTAATTAAAAGTAAAATAGAACATTCATAAGTATCAATATAACTGCATGTGATGCTGCTTCAAGAGGCAAAGCCTAAGTATTTAAAATACTAATAGTATCTGTTAATAGTTATGAAAGCAGCACCAGTGGTTGTTCTTTTAGGTGGTTTCTCCTCCCTCCCTCCTCATTTGCCACTTACCTTCTTACTTATCTTACCACAACTGGTGTTGTGGCCCATTGGCAGCCAGTGGAGTGGCAGCAGAGTTGGATAGTGAGAAGGTTGGGGAGGAACTTGGGCCAGTCCTGGGGGCTTGGAAAAGCTTGGATGAGGGTTCTGCATCAGAGGCAGAGAGGGAGCTAGACAGCAGCGAGGCAGAGGAACAGCTGGAGCCCATTCCCAATGTATGCATGCAAAGAGCTGCCAGAAGACCAGAACAACTCAGAAAGCAGAGTCGACTCGGGAGTAAAGCCACACCTTGGACGTGATTGGCCCCTCCCATAAGAAATAAAAAAGGAGCAAACAGGGAGTGGGCTTTTGCAGGAAACAATTTGTTCATTCTGTGACTCTGAGAGACTCTGTGCCAAGTTTGCCTTGTACTTCGGTTGGAAACAAGTTACATGGCAGCTTGCCAAACGAGATAAGGTGTGTTGAGAAATATTCCTTTGAAAAACTGTTTGGACAAACCTTGCTAACTGTGAATGAACGTAATTCACACTCGTGTAAATAAAAGAGGTTTGGCTGGGATCAATTCTTGCCTTCTGCTTGTTAAGGGAGTCTAGGTCAGAACAGTTGGCTCTATGATATATAGCCATGAGAAAATCTAGCATCTATAAGCAAGTACAATGTACCCCAATGGGCTCACCATATCAAGCCTAATAACAGAAGCAGTCATGCAACGACTCAATTTCATAACTTTACCCACCATCCAACCAAAATTCTGAACATGCTACGTCGATGACACCTTTGTCATCATCACATGCTCCCAAATTGAAGAAACACACCACCTACTCAATAACATATTCCCTGGGATCAAATTCACGTGCAGAGAGGAAATGGACAACAGGCTCCCATTCCTCAACATCAACATAAGTAGACTAGACAATGGAAAACTGGAAACCTGTGTCGACCACAAACACACACAGAGACCAGATCCTCAGTTTTGCAAGCAACTACCCCTCTGCACAGAAAAGAAGCTGTGTCCAGACCCTCTTCAGAAGAGCCAGGCTTCACTGCAGTGCCACAACACTAAGAAAAACGAAAGAGAAACTGCTGCTTGATGTCTTTCTCCATAATGGCTATCCAAAAAACTTCATATTCTGACACACAGCACTCAAACCATAACATACTACATAGCCAACCACCACGCAAAAACTAACCCTACCATACGCAAAAAGAATGTCAGAAATGACAGTCAGTCCCTAGGAATAGGAATAGCCCACAAACCCACAGCCATACTCCACCAGGAATTATCCAGAACTAAAGGCAAGATACAGAAGGATGAAAGAAACAATATAATCTACAAAATCAACTGCAACCATTGCAACCAATTCTACGTGGGACAAACATCATATCAATTAAAAACCAGGATCTATGAACACCGGCTGGCAGTCAAATGCCATGATCCCAAATCCTTGATTTCTAACCACACCAACACCAAATACCACCAATTCAATTAGAGCAACACAAAAAGTCATCAGCCACACTACCATCCACCACGCTTGTGTGTTCATCGAAGCCTGGCACTCCACAAGCAATTCCATCAATATACACATTGACCTACAATCAGCCTACGAACCCCTCAGAATCCAAATCAACTACACAGCCAACCAGAGACAGCATTGACCCTCAACCCACACATGCAAGCCCTCCCACCAGCTGTTCATCTCCCAATGACTCTCACCTGATGTAACTTTCCCATCACAAGATCCATCACAAGACTCTCATTGATGACTCACACTGACTCATCAGATGATCCAGTACAAGACCCGTATTTGACACCCACACCCACACCTGAAACCCTTAGAGACAGAAGAACATTGACATCCCCTAACCTCCGCTGAAGATCAGAGGTAGTATTCAACAGGTTCTGACCAGTTCTGGAGAACCGGTAGCAGAAATGTTGAGTAGTTCGGAGAATCAGTAAATATCACCTCTGACTGGCTCTGCCCCCACCTATTCTCTGCTTCCCGAGACCCAGTTGATCGGGAGGAAATGGGGATTTTGCAGTATCCTTCCCCTGGAGTGGATTTTACAGTATCCTTCCCCTGCCATGCCCACCAAGCCACGCCCACCAAGCCATGCCCCAGAACCGGTAGTAAAAAAAATTGAATCCCACCACTGCTGAAGATGTTACCTAGTCTGGTAACAAAATGTTTGGAAACCAACCCACAAGCTCAGAGAACGACCCTTCACCCTCATCCTACACCAGAGCTACAGATATTCACCATTATTGCCAATTATGAGACTCATATATAGTGGAAATATTCCAAGTACTAATAAATGTAAATTCTAATTTTCCTCTCCAGACCTCTAGTTAATCGTTGCTGATTCAGATGTGCCAACTGCTGATACCTATCATCATTAATGTGTTCCCATTTTCTACTGCTGAAAATTTGACTTTAGCAAGAAATGACAGACCAGTATCATTACTAAATAATGATTATAAGGTCTTAACCGGACCCCCCATAGCCTCCAGGAACTGCAAGAGGGCAGTGACAGCATCACTAGAGTTACCTGGGGTAGAGATGTAAATTTGAGTATCATCAGTGTACTGATGGAATCTCATCCTATGGTGGTAGATGATCTTAACCAGTGACTTCATGTAGATGTTAAAAAGGAATGGAGAGAGTACCAAGCCTATAAGTCACATCTTTCAGTGTGGCTGTATCTTTGAACAGTCACTAAATAAACTGCTGTAAGTTAAGAACTATTTGTAATGTACAATTGTCACTGTTGGAAATAATTTAAATGATTAAGATCAATGTTTTACTTATAGTATAATTTTTGTTTCAGAAAATACATGTTTTTATAACTGTTGTACCAATTAAATAATGGCAGAAGGATATATCTAAATTTGTATGACAAAAGAAAAACATCTTAGTTAAATATAAGGTATTACAAGATGCAAAGGAAAGCGGAGGATTGGATTTACAAGATTTGAAATTACATTTTGTTGCTTGCTGTTTACCTTGAATGAAAAGAGTGCATGATATTAAGAAATAGCAGGCTCTTGCAGTTAAAAAGGCATGGTCTGAGATTTGGGTGACATTGATATTTTTGGCATGATAAAACTAAAGTTAATGTGGATTTTAAAAAAAAACATTATTATCTCAGATCAGCCATTCTAAGAGAATGGAATAAATACAAATCTTTTTTGTGCCCAAAAAACATTTTTGGGGCTCTCAGCAAAAAGAAACATTTAATTCAAGATATGTTAAGTAAACATAAATGGCTAATTTATTGTGATGTACTGGGGTTTTCTCAAGAGGACTGTAAAATAAAATCAAGAGAGTTGTGAACAAAAGAATATACTTATCAATGGTTTTCTTATGTACAATTATCAGAGAGGTTTAAATTTGGATAAAAGGTATTATAACTTTGAACAATAGAAGATTCTGTTGAAACAAAATTATGTATAAGTGATAAACATGTTTTTGCTAAAATGTATACATTTTGTTGAAATATGAGATATGAAATATGAAGCAGAAAGAACAAGTGAAAGAATATATGATAAAACGAGCTAAATGTTTTTGCTACAATATACAAATGCATCAGTGAGAAAATATGTGGTTGAAAGGATTGGAATTTACATTATGTTCTAGCCTAAGGAGAATTTTTATAAAATGATGTATGGCTGGCATTTGTCATAGGAGAAATTGTCTAGAATATATAAAGTTACTTCAAATCTTTTCTGGAAATGTGAACAAAATGAAAGTATATTTTATCATATATGGAGCCATGTAAAAAAAACCTCAACATTTTTGGATATAGATAAAGATTTTAAAGACTAATGTGCAATTAAAACCAGAGAGTTTTCTTTTGGAATTATGGTAATAGAAAGACAACTAGAAAAAAAATATGGAACTTGTTTTTATATATGACAACTGCAACAAGATTATTACAGGCTCAAAACTGGAAAGGTTCAACATTATGCACAATGGAGAAATAGCTGGTGAAGATGATGGATCTTGCAGAGATACTCAACTGACTTCTTTGATTAGAAAAAAGACAGTATCTACATTTATGGTTGATTGGAAACTCCTTATAGACTTTTTGCATTAAATGGAAAAACACGCACTTATAACTTGTGGCTTTCATGATTAGAAAAAAGGTTAGACAATGGAAAAAAGTGAGTTTTTGTATAATCATAGAGTGAGTGATAACTTTGTAATCATAATTATATTGCCTGCAAAATTGGAAGCTTTTTCTTTTCCTTTCTTTATTCTTTTTCCACTTTTGCCTCTCTTCTCCCTTTTTCTTTCTTTCTTTTCTTTATTAGTTTGTGTTCTTTTTAATGTTCTCTTTTTAACTTTTAATAACATTTATGTATACAAAAAAAATGAAAAAGTAGTTTGAAGAGATATGAATGAGCTGCTAAGCAGCTCTCATTTTGGCCCTGCTTTTTCTCATCATTCTGGCATAGTTGTTTGATGCTTATTTTATGAATGAAACATGTCCCCTCCCCCCAAAAAAAGCAAAAAGTGGTCCAGGATATTGAAACATGCATTTAAATTGCAGATGACACATCCTAATACTGGAAGTTGGAGGTGTGAATCCAGTATTATCTTTTTTTCTCTATTGCAAAGAAAATAAGACAAAATGGCCTACTGTGATCCTGCAGTTATGAAAGTCAATATAGTTGAAGAAAGTGTTTCATAATGTGCAGCTTTGTTCCAGGGAAGATATGAAACAGTACTGCAGAAATACAAAATGGACATCCAGGATGTACTGTATTTAATCAGTGGGAGACCTCATCAAAAGTACTGTGTTCGCATAATGCTAGAAGTTATATGCTGTGCTAATGATATGAAAAAAAAAGATTATATGTTTCCAGGAGTCTCTAAATATATTATTTTTGTTAAACGAGGTTACAGCCACAGTGAAGTATTTGAGCAATAAAGTAAATAAAATCAAAAGCATATAGAAATAACAAAGGGACTTCTGTCTGGTGGATAGATTTTATATTATAGTTTTGTTCCTCAAAAAAGAGTACTATGGAAAGATACCTTTGGGGGGAAATGTGGAAAACAGTAACTGCAGGATAAAGAATTGTTTATTTGCAAGAAACATCCATTGATTTTCTGGTGGCTCTTGCTAATGGATCTTACTCCTCTGACATCACCCAGCTGTACAGTTTTCTGTTAAAAAAGGCCCTGATTTAGTGAGGTGTTTAGCTTATCAATTACTCAGAAAAACCTTGGTTGTTTACAAGCCCCCAGTTAATATTTATGCAGAATGAAAAACAACATGTATAAATATTGTATCAACAATATACACATATTTCTATTTTATGTGGAAGTATTTTTCTCTTTGTATTTTATAATATATGGAATAGCCAGCAGACTTCATGACAGAAATACAAATTACAAGTTTTTATATACTGCTATTTGGAAGGATTCAAGGCAGTTTACAATAATTACAACCGAAAAGAAAACCTGTGAAGGTAACACTTCCATCAACAGCATTGAAATGCTCTGCAGTATTAATAGCAATAGTACTTAGACTTATATAACGCTTCACAATGCTTTTACAGCCTCTCTAAGCAGTTTACAGAGTCAGCATATTGCCCCCAACAATCTGGGTCCTCATTTTACCAACCTTGGAAAGGTGGAAGGCTGAGTCAACCTTGAGCCAGAGAACAATGGGTTCTAGAGTTGGGAGCAAACACTGAGAAAGCTGGGCTCTTACCTCTTCATTTCATGTGAAACATACTCCCTTAAAGCACAGATCTTTTGTTGTAAGTGCCAAAGTTTTGTTGTAAGTGCCAAAGTTGTAAGTGCTAAAGAGGCTGAGCCTTGTACATGAAAACTATAACCAGCACTTTGAATTGGAAGCAAAAGCGAACAAATAACTAGTTTAGGCAGCGTAACTAGTATTATGAGATAAGCCCAGGAGCAAAACACAGCACACAGAGTCTTTAGATAAATAACAGTGGTTTTATCTACAGCTAAATATTTACAGACTTATATGTGGTTAAATACTTTTACAGCAGGGGTGAAATGCTACTGGATCGGACCGGATCGTGTGATCCGGTAGCAATCACAGCTGGTAGTTTGACGATCCAGTAGTGATAGCAGAGCAAAGCTCCACCCACCCTCCTGGGTGTCATTACTTCCTGGTTTTAACCAGGAAGTGATGTGTTTTTCTCCTTCTGCGCATGCACAGAAGGTCTGTGCATGCATATGATGTGCGCATGCCCACACAAGCGAAGCAAGTGCGCTCGCGCAGCGTGTGCACTTCCAAGCTGGTAAGGAAGGTAAATAGATTTCACCCCTGCTTTACAGCTACTGACACATGAAAACAATTGAGATATACGACAAGAGAATATGAGGAGAAGGCATGAGGAGAAGACATGAGAAAAATGCATGAGGAGAAGGGAAACACCTTCTAATGGCTTCCCTTATATAGGCAGGTTCTAACCCAGTTTCTTAAAGTGACAGTAACTCTGCTCCTTCATTCCATTGCATCGGCTTCCAGTTGCTTCCACTTACAAACATCTCATCAGCTTACAGCTATTAACTCTTCATACCCTGACAAGTGCAGTAGCTGTAACATTGTTAAATTGCTTGTCTCCCATTTAGAAAATGGGCTGTCATGTTTTGGATCAGTTGCTGCTTCTGAGCCACCTTCAAGTGCAGCTCCATGTAGAGTTCATTATATAATTAAATGATGCGGTAATGATAAGTCAGTGGGGCTAGAATCTCCAGGTTCCATGATGGTGAACCTCTGGCATGCAGATCCCTCTCTGTGGGCATGCGCGCTGTCGCCAGCTGCTCTTCTTTGTTCTGTCGCACGCATGTGCACCAGCTGTTCTCTTCCGGGTTATGGTGTTTGGCACACATATGCACATGTGCTCCAGTTTCAGCATTTGGTGCCGAAAAGTTTAACTATCACTGTCCTAGTTCATAAAAGAGTCTAATGGGTACACCAGCCAAAGTTGGGAAAAAATCTTCTACTGATGTTCTAGTAGGACTCCTGAATTGTGTAACTGCTCTCTTAGGGAAATATGCCCCCATCCAAAACCAAATTTGGAATCAGAATAAAATTCAAAAAAATCATCAATAAATCTTCCAGGAGCTAATCTTATCTTATTTTGACCCAGCCTCACAGCCACTAAGCATTAGGAGAAAATGTTGATGGCATTTCTGGTCCATCCTGGAGTGGTGTTATATAATTGAATATATTAATGATACCTCACTTCTAAGTGGTAGATGATCTCCTCCAACAATTTCATTTAGGTATTAATATTGTGGCAGAGAGACCTGAGCTCTATAGCACCTTACATTGAATTAACATTCTTCAATAAAATGTTGTTCTGAATAATATCGCAGACTTAGCAATCCTCAACCCACATAGGAGATCTAGAAAGATTTGTATTGTATGGAATTGTTTTGTTTGAGAGATCTAATAGGGTCAGGAAGACATTCTTTTCAAGAAAAATAATCCACTAGACCTAAATATCGGCTGACTAAAAAGGGTCCATAAAATTTGTTTCTGCTATAAACTGAAATAAAATAAAATAGAAAGAGGGACACATAATTATGGCAGAATATCAGTAGATAGCTCGAATCTGCAAAGATGAAGTCAGGATAACAAAGACTCAGAACAAACAAAGACTTGCAACAAAAGTCAAATATAATTTTTTTAAAAGTTTCTTTCAACATATAAATAACAAGAAAAAAGTCAAGGAAACAGTCAGTCCACTAAAGAGAGAAGATGTTAAGGAAGTAACAGGCAGTAGAGAGAAAGCAGAACTGCTTAACTCATTCTTTGCATTAGTCTTCACACGAAAAGAAACTATAGCCAAACTTAACACAACTGAAAAAGACAGACTAGAAATAAAAATCAAAATAAGCAAGAAAATGGTAAGAGAACACTTGTCTGATCTTGATGAATACAGGGACCTGATGGATTATATCCCAGACATCTGAAGAAGCTGGCGGATGTTATCTCAGAACCATTGTACCATATCTTTAAAAAATCCTGGAGCACCGGGGAACTACCAGAGGATTGGAAAAGAGCTGATGTGGCTTCCATCTTCAAAAAAGGAAAACAAAAAACAGACCCAGGAAACTACAGACCAATCAGCCTAACATCAATGCCTGGGAAGATACTGGAAAAAATAATAAAAAACAGATCTGTAACTATCTAGAAACAAATAGTTATAACTAGGAGCCAGCACGGATTTGTTAATAACAGATCATGCCAAACCAATCTTATTTCATTTTTTGAAAGAGTGATTAAATTAGTAGACCAGTGAAACGCTGTGGACATAGTATACTTAGACTTCAGCAAGGCATTCAACGAAGTAGACAACAACCTACTTCTTGGTAAACTAGAAAAATGTGGGATAGATAGCATCACCACTAGATAGATTTGTAATGGGCTGACAAACCGTACTCAATGAGTACTCCTTAATGGTATTACATCTACATGGGAGGAAGGAAGTAGTTGTGTACCAAAGCTTCTGTTTTAGGCCCAGTACTCTTCAATATCTTTATAAATGACTTAGATGACAGAATAGAAGGGGAACTCATCAAATTTGCAGGTTACAGTAAGTTGGCAGGATAACCAACCCCAGAATAAAAGTTCAGTATCCAAAAAGATCTTAACAGACTTGAACAATGGGCCTTATCCAACAAATTTAATGTGGAGAAAAGCAAGGTTTTACATCTAGGCAGGAGAAACCAAAGGTACAAGTACAGATTAGGTGAAAAATCTGGCTCAAAAACAGTAACTGTGAGAAGTACCTTGGAGATCTAGTGAATGATCACTTAAACATGAATAAGCAGCATGCGGCAGCATCTAATACAATCCCTGGTTGTATAAACAGAAGCATGGAATCAAAATCACGTGAAGTGTTAATGCCGCTTTATAAAGCTTTAGTAAACCTGGAATACTGCATCCAGTTTTGGTCACCACATTACAAAAAAGACAAAAAAGAAAAGTTCAAAAATGAGCAACTAAAATTAACAGATTAACAAAGATGGAAGGAACCTTATGGGTCATCTAGTCCACCCACCCGTCCAAGAAGGAGACCGTACACCATTTCTGACAAATGGCAGTCCAATCTCTTCCTGAAAGTCTCCAGTGATGAAGCTCCACAACTTCCAAAGTTAAGCTGTTCCATTGGATGATTGTTCTCACTGTCAGAAAATTTCTCCTTATTTCTAAGTTGAATTTCTTCTTGATCAGTTTCCATCCATTATTCCTTGTCTGGTCTTCAGGTACCTTGGAAAATAGTTTAACCCCTTTCTCTCTGTGGCAGCCCCTCAAATATTGGGACATTGCTATCATATGTCCCCTTCTGGTTGCTCTTCTCTGCTCTTTTTCTCGAGTTTCAAGATGATTAAGGGCCTGGACACAAAATCATATGAAGAATGGTTGCAAGAATTGGGTATGACTAGAGAAAAGAAGGACTAGGAGTGACATGATAGCAGTATTCCAGTATTTGAGTAGCTGCCACAAATAAGAGTGGATCAACTTATTTTCCAAAGCACCAGGAGACAAGACAAGAAACAATGGATAGAAATTAATCAAGGAAAACAACAATCTGGAATTAAGGAGAAACTTCTTAACAGTGAGGGACAGCTTGCCTTCAGAAGTTGTAGGAAATGGTATAGGAGTTGGACTAGAAGACCTTCAAGATCCCTTCCAGCTCTGATTGTTTGATTGAGATTGAAGCTTCACAAACCTTTTCTTAAAAGTGTGTGTGTGTGTGTGTGTGTGTGTGTGTACGCATGTTGGAGATTGGTTAGTACCTTTCCAAAATCTGGATCAAGTAGCTGGATGTCAGTTTGCAAACATAGTAAGTGCAGAGAAGTAACATGCTCCACTGGTCTTATTGCCACAATGTACTCCTGAATACTAGCATGCAATTGTGATCAGCTACTCACTCATTCAAATAAACTTCTGGGCATATTACATCCAAGCATTTTTGAAAACATGGTTTTCTTGTTATTTTCTCTAAATTGGATTATAATTTTCCCTGGCCCCTTTTCCCCTTGAAATCACATACCTTATAGCTTTTAGCTAGCTCTTTTCTCTCACACACAAAAAACACTGCACTGAATGTTTTGCTCAGTTGCTCTGGTGAGAAGTGCCATGGCAACCGACTAAAAACCAGGAAATAGAAAATAGAAATAAAAATGGACAATCTAGACTACACAGTCTAGATGTGCAAAACAGGTTATTGGATAAATGGGCTTCAAAATGGCAAATGTATGATAGAGAATTCTAAAGGATATATGTTAGCAGAACAATTCCAAACGTCATCTGTGACTGAGCAGGCAAGGGTTTGGGATTCAGAGTGGACAAATTAATCAAAATGTCAACTCAAGGTTCAGTTGCTATTTAAAAAAGACAATTCTGTACTTGGAATTATTAGGAAGAGAGATGAAAATAGAACTGCTGATATAATAATAGCATAGTAAAGGGAGGATATAAATAGAAATAAAAAAACAAATAGCAGAAATCTATAACAATATAACCCCTTCATGAATTATGAAGTATAACGTACCATTCTAGAGTTACAATATTTAAAAAAAAATATATTCTAGAGCAGGGGTTTCTTCATTTCAGGGAATCCATAAACTTGGATCGGAAAACAGGACAATTTTAGTTTCACTAAACTTTAGGTAAAGTTTATATTTTCAGTCAGTAATATATACAGTGGACAACAAAGTAATTGTGACACCCAGACTCCGGAGCTGTTAATAAATTTTACTATCTAAAACTCTCATACCCTAAAAAGGATTATTATCTTGTTATTGATTTAATGGAGTAATAAATCATATGTTACTATATTCTTTTGGTAACTGTATTAGAGGATAGCTGGTTTCCTTTATAATACAATCTATGTACATTTTATGCAATGCCTTTAAATATATTTTTGAGAAGGAATCTGCAAGTTTCATCACGTTATCAAAGAGGTTCATGGCACAAAATGATTGAGAATCCTTATTCTAGAACAGTGTTTCTCAACCTCAGCAAAGATGTGTGGACTTCAGTTCCCAGAATTCTCCACAGTCAATGTGTGGAGATGCTGGGAATTGTTGGGAGTTAAAGCAGGAGTGAAATCTAAAAATTTTCCCTACTGGTTCTGTGGGTGTGGCAAGGGAAGAATACTGCAAAATCTCCATTCCCTTCCCACTCCAGGGAAAGGATGTTGCAGAATCCCAATTCCTTCCCCACTCCTGGCCAGAGGTGGTATTTGCCGGTTCTCCGAACTACTCAAAATTTTCGCTACTGGTTCTCCAGAACCTGTCAGAACCTGCTGGATTTCACCCCTGAGTTAAAGTCCATACATCTGAAAAGATATTGAGGTTGAGAAATGCTGCTCAAGGACTTGAAAATGGGAGGCATTAAAGCTATTAGAAGTCAAAAACATCTATCTGAGAGGAGAGACAAAACTTGGAGTAAAGCTTGGTGGTGCAGGAACAATACAGAAATATGTAAATTCATATATGGCATAATTAATGTGGACAGAAATAAGTTTTTTTTCCCCTCTGCTGCAATATCAGAACTCAAGGTTAACTATTGAAATAAATGCTGAGAGATTCAGGATTGACAGAAGGGAGATTTGTTTTCCACACATGGCATGGTTTAACTGTGGAATTTACTGCCAGCAGTTGTGATAATGGCAGATGATCGGGATAGCTTTAAAAGAAGACTCGTCTGGCTCATGCTGAATCAAGCTTTAAATGGCTACTAATATTGAGGGTTGTTTACCACATCCCGATCAAAGGCAACATGCTGGGAAGCAAGAGTTGAAGAGGCTATTGTCCTCATTCCAGCCTTGTGAGCTTCCCAAATAATCCAATAGGCTCCTATGTGTGCAGAGTCTTTGAATACTTTATGGCTTAATCCAGCTGGGCTCTTTTACATTGTTACATCATATACATTAGTAGAATGGGTAAAACAGTAACATTTATAATTATATAGTTAAAACAATACACGAGCACACAATAGATTTAAGTTTATTGTTAACCGCTCCAATCTTGATTGCAGAAAATATGACTTCAGTAACAGAGTTGTTAATGCTTGGAATAAACTACCTGACTCTATGGTCTCTTCCCAAAATCCCCAAAGCTTCAACCAAAAACTGTCTACTATTGACCTCACCCCATTTCTAAGAGGTCTGTAAGGGGCGTGCATAAGAGCACAAGCATGCCTACCATTCCTGTCCTATTGTTTCCTTTCGTTATATCCAATTAATATAGTTATTACATACTCATATATATGCTTATATATTGTATAGTTATTACATGTTTATGCTTATATATACTGTGTGACAAAATAAATAAATAAATAAAATAAAAAATAGTGTTGTATGAAATTAGCACATACTAGTATTTATGCAGCTTAGAAATAATTCCTATATTTGAAAAGAAATATAATTCACTAATTATATTATACTATATAAGGTAAAGGTTCCCCTCGCACATATGTGCTAGTCATTCCAGACTCTAGGGGGTGGTGCTCATCTCTGTTTCAAAGCTGAAGAGCCAGCGCTGTCCAAAGACGTCTCCGTGGTCATGTGGCTGGCATGACTAAATGCCAAAGGTGCATGGAACGCTGTTACCTTCCCACCAAAGGTGGTCCCTATTTTTCTACTTGCATTTTTTACGTGCTTTCGAACTGCTAGGTTGGCAGAAGCTGGGACAAGTTATGGGAGCTCACCCAGTTACGCAGCACTAGGGATTCAAACCGCTGAATTGCCGACCTTTTGATCGACAAGCTCAGCGTCCTACCCACTAAGCCACCGCATCCCTATTATACTATATACTATATTATAATTCACCCTAACCCTTTTCAAAGTGTCACTATATTGTTTTCATTGTTCATTTGTGCTCATTTTAGTATTTGGATTTTTAGAGGAGGTATATATAGGGGTGGACTTTAAAAATTTTAGCAAGGGGTTCTCTGCCCGGTTGCTGGGTGGGTGTGGCCATGGTGGGAATGGCCTAATCAGTCTCCTGCACCACAGTGGAGGGGGGACGTTTTTGCCCTCCCCTGGCTCTGGAGGCTTTCTTCGGGCCTCCGGGAAGGCGAAAACAGCCTGCAGAGGCCCTCCAGAGACCCGAACTTCCAATAGGCCCATTTTTGCCCTCTTCGAGCCTCCACACACGCCTTGCACTTACCTGTATCCAAAATGAGCCATGTGGAGACTCCTGGGAGGAGAGGGGAGGGTGGGCAGGGCCAGCCAGGAGTGGGATTTTGGGGTTCTCCAAACTGCACAGAATCTTAGCTAGAGGTTCTCCCAAATCCCTGTGAACCCCCAGTAGCCCACTCCTGGGCATATACATTAAGATCAGGCTAAGAGGAGGTGTGATGGCTAAAGCTTTAGGAAACCTTAATTGAAATGCTCCCTTTCTATAGTTTGTTATTCTACAACTAGAGTCCTTCAAATAGGGGATTGTCCTCAGTGAGGTAACACATGGCCACATTATGAACATCATTTGGATTATGTAATCTTCAGAACATAATTGTGTGCAGCTTTAAAATCAATACATTTACAATGGATATCCAAAGAGTATCTATTTTTCTATTGGCATTGTTTCATAATAAAGTTTAAGCCATAAGGTCCATTGTATATTACAAGTAGTCTTCGACTTATAACTACAATTGAGCCCAACATTTATCTTGCTAAGCGAGAAATTTGTTAAATGAGTTTTGCCCCATTTTATGACTTTTCTTGCCACATTTGTTAAGAGAATCACTGCAGTTATTACGTTAGTAACATAGTTGTTAAATGAATCTGGCTTCCCCATTGACATTGCTTGTCAGAAGGTTGCAAAAGGTGATCACAGGACCCTGGGACACTGCAACCGTCATAAATATGAGTCAGTCGCTAAGCGTCTGACAATCAGTGTGACCATGGGGATGCTGCAATGGTCAGAAGTGTGAAAAATGGCCTTAAGTCACTTTTTTTGGTGCTGTTGTAACTTCAAATGGTCACAAAATGAACTGTTGTACGTCAAGAGCTATCTGTATTTTATTTCAATTCACTAAGACTGATTAGTTAGTTTTATTAAATACATGTTTTCTTCTTCAGTCTCAAACTTCTTAAGATGAAAACCTAAAAGATGAAGATATCGAGGAAGGTATTTGTGGCCCTGAAGCCTCTGATTGCAGTAACAAAGAATAAACAACTATATTTCCTATTATTAATAGTAGTGGAAAATAATAATCATGAACAATCAACTGATTGTGACCAAAATCCCTGCTTCCCAATCAATAATAAAAGCATTCTGATAAACCTGGGATAGAATTACTGAAAGAAATAGCAAGTAAATTTTCTTCCACGTTGTTCAGAGTGGTTTCTTTCCTGGGAAAGAATGAAAGACAATGAATGGATGGGTAGATGGATGGATGTGTGGTATGGTGATGGGGGTGGGGGGGCAGAATAAAGCTGCAAGATTCAACAATCATATAATAAATATGTGATGCTTATTATATTTATGGGTAAATAGGTATAATAGATTACATAATGGGTAATAGATAATCAATCTTGCTACAATGATTCTGAATGTTTTCATGAATGAATATGGGCTTTGTTCACCCATCAGTTCCATCTATTTTTATAACCCCCAAAGCATTCTCCTGGGGGTAATGTGGCTTTCCAACATTCCAAAGCATATTAGTGTGTTTGAATTAATATTTTGCACTTTATATTAAAATTATATACATCTGGATAGTCACTAAGTGTTCAAACTGCATGAAAAGGCAATTTTACTGTTTATCTTACAGTAGATACATAATTTAAAATATAAATATATAAAATGCTATATATATAGATTCAGAGTAGATGACTTTATAACACTGACTAATGTAAGCACTGTTGTAGAAGAGAAAGATTGTATTATACGGAGTTTCCCTGTGTGGGTTGAATTCTCCCATTTAGAAATGTACAAGACTCAATCATGCCGCACAGCATGATTGATTGTCAACTCCTGGCCTGTTGGCCCACCTGCTGATCATAACTTCCTTTCTTGAGGTGTGATTGACAGATTTGAATGCAAAAGCTGCTTAGCTGGCCCAGTTTGCCAGGATACCTTTATGAACAAAAAAAGAAAGAAAGAAAGAAATTGTGAATCGCTGGCAAATTTTATTTCTTTGTGGTTCTGGTATATTTGAAAGCACTTGGATAGTATATTCTGTCAGTTCAATTGAGGCAGATCTTGAGAAATATTTTTTCTGAACTTGACTTCTTTTCATCAAACTCTGATGATTCAGCACCTTTTCCTTTAACCTTTGCCTTCCCAAGCTTGTCAATATGAATGATTCAGGGTCTAGACAAGAAATCAGATGTCAACAGTCCCAACTTGGTCAGTTAGGAAAAGAAAAACTCCTGACACATGATTAGCCAAAAATATTCTTGGCTAAAGTAACCAAGTTCGGTAGCCAAAGTGGTTACAGAACAGGCAAAGCTGCATCATGAGATTTTCACACACAAAAGATACAATTCACTTTTCCTTGTTCCTGGTCAACCCCCTGGTTGTCAGTCAATTTCCAATCAGGTGTTAATAAATTGTTTAGGAAACAATCCCTGTTTCGCATGATGGGGGGGGGGCTCCACATTCTTTTGGGGTGACCTTGAGACACTGGTGCTTCCCACAGGATTGTACTGCTTGTTTAGATTCCTCCGAGTTCCCACCCTGCATCCCCACTGCCACTGGTTCCACTTCTCCCCCCTCCCCCCATTACTGATGTCAGGCTGTCAGCTTGTGATAAATAGTTTAGCAGAATAGTAGCCATGAGATCAGACGACACTGTCAAAATGACACATGACAAACAAACCTCAACTCTATTGCTGGAAGGATTTTTCACTGTGGAATAATCATGAAGGAAGTATTTCCTAAGAAATGTATTTCCAGCATTTACTGCAAAAGGAATTGGCAATGAGTTTATTTAGATCAGGCTTTTCAGAGTCGAAGTGGCCTATCAGCTACAATTGATTGCATCCTATTTAGTGCTTCTAGACTCAAGAGAAGATAAATTTATCCAGAACAAAATCAATATATGTAAAGAAGCAAGAGTCTTAAAATTGTTTAAGATTAGCCTATATGTAGTTTTATTGATCCTTTAATAAGACTAAAATGTTCTGTTAATCTACTGAGTAACAGTCAGGAGAGGACACGTTTTAAACAGTATTACAATTCTTTTGACAGGCTGCAATATAGCCATACAAACATGCTTAGGCTGGTGTAAATAAATAGATGCTTAAATTAACAGTCTCCAAGGTTCCTATATATTTGTACAATTTGGGATCGAATAAATTCTTAGTACATTAAAATGTATATTGAACATCTTTATTTTTCCAGATAGGAAAGGATCCGGTCTGTATTGCAAACTGGACAAGGTTGATATGCACTGAGAAGTATGCAGAGGGAGATAGCATATGTTAATCAAAATTGAATTAATTAATTTGTAATTGTGAGGAGATTCTTTTGCAACGCTTGCTTAGAGCTTGATCAGCGAGCATCTAACACTATTTATAGAGCTGCATACCAGTTGACTCTGAAATAGAATTTGTTTACTTGCAAACAATTTAAGGACATTCGAAAACAGCATACCTAGTTTCTAGGGACTGTGTACCAAACAAATGCATGACTGAATAGCTATAATTAACATGAGCAGCATCCTCATGTAGCCTTGGGTGACATCCTAAAGTAGCTCCAAAGGAAACTTAGAAAGCTGCCTATACTCAGAAAGGCTCTTGGTCAATCTAGCTTAGTGCTATCAACATGAACTAGCACTGCTTGTCAGAGTTTTAGTAGCATTTTTTCTCCACTGTATGAGGATTTGAATTTATGATAGTTTGCATATTACAGAAGTCTAAAGGCCTCAGATAAAGTGTTTTCATATAGGATTGATTTTTGTACTCCACATAGTGACCCTTGTATCCCCAGACTCAGGGTTGGCAACCTTGATGAGATAATACCAAAACTCTAGAGAAAATTGAATGGATGTCCAGGCAATCCTGAATCTTTTGCTTTGTCATCGATGTATTACTTGAGACATACATATGTGTTGTTTTGTGTGCGATATCTTCTACCTTCTTTATCCACAATCTTGCATAAGATTTCTAGAATTTTTCCAGATTTGCAACTAAATTTTAATTCTAAATGGTACAGAAGGAAAATAATCATTAAACATATTGGATTTCTTACTTTTACTGTCAGCTTAAGCCTAAATTGGTATTAAAACAAGTCATAGTTTTAACTCTGAACTATTTCTTTGCATTGATTTGGACAGACATTCCCAGCATTTCACTCAAATACTAAGGAAAGATCTTGGGCAAAAGGATTGTCTATTATTAATTAAGCAGTGAAATGAAATCAGCAAAGATGGTCTTCTTAAAGCAAATAACAAAATAGCTTGCTAGCATTCCATTTACACAATGAAGTAACTTAATAGTAGAGTTTTTTCAGTGCTGATGATGGAGTCTTCCACTCATCTGGGAACTGGGAGTTTTCTATCAGAGAAGGGAAATACTGGAATTAAAATGCATGGATAAATTTAATATTACATACAGTACATGCTTTTTTTGAAAAAAAACAATACTGTTACAGATAGTTCTTATGACCACATTTGTGATTGGAATTTCCATCACTAAGCAATGTGGTCATAAAGCATGATGTTACGGCAGTCCCAATAATCCAAGCTTGTGGGTGATTAAGCAGGAAGTGGAGAGGGTCCCATCAGTAGTGGGTTCCACTTACCTTTGCTATCAGTTTGGAACTGTGAGTGTGTGTGCACGCAGAACCTTTTGTGCATGCGCAGAGCATCCATGATGATGTCCGGGCGGGTGAGCAGAGCCTCCCTCCGCCGGCAGTACTGATTTGCCCAAACTGGTGTGAACCGGTAGAAAGCCACCACTGGGTCCCATGTAAAGAGTAAAGGGTAGGAGAGCTCCAGGGTGGTGGTGGAGGCCCTGGAAAGCTCAGCACAGGCCATGCATGAGTTGTGGGGAGGGGTGCTGTAGTATTGTACAAGTTCAGGGAGGCTGGGGTAGAATATGCTGCAGCTCAGGGATTTTTTTTTTAATTTCTTTTGTCACAACAGTATACACAAACAATTGCCATAGATAAAAGAACATATTTTGAAGAAAATATACATATATGTATAAAAATATGCATCAACTATATCAATTTGATATGATGAAGGGAACAATAGGACAGGAACGGTAGGCACTTTTGTGCTCTTATGCATGCCCCTTATAGCCCTCTTAGAAATGGGGTGAGGTCAATAGTAGACAGTTTTTGGTTGAAGATTTTGGGATTTTGAATAGAGACTATGGAGTCAGGTAATGAGTTCCAAGCATTAACAACTCTGTTACAGAAGTCATATTTTCTGCAATCAAGTTTGAAGCGGTTGACATTTAGCTTGAATCTATTTTTTGCTCTTGTAATATTGCGATTGAAGCTGAAGTAGTCTTTTATAGGAAGGATATTGCAATAGATGATTTTGTGTGTTAAACACAGGTCATGTCAAAGTCGATGGAGTTGTAAATTTTCTAATCCCAGGATTTCAAGTCTGTTGGTATAAGGTATTTTGTTGTTTTCGGAGGAGTGAAGAACTCTTCTAGTAAAATATTTCTGGACTCTTTCTATTGTATTTATGTCAGAGATGTGGTATGGGTTCCAGATGGATGAGCTGTATTCAAGAATATTTCTTGACACATCACAATTCTGGGGCTACAAGAAACTCCTGAACTACAGCATTGAGCAAGGGGCAGACATTCCAGCCCAGCCCAGCCTAGCCAAGCCCAGCCGAGCCCAGCAGTGCTGCACAAAGGACTTCTTTGCATGCTACAGCTCTGGCACTGCAATAAGGCTCTGAGCCATAGTACAGCACCAAGCTCACCCCTACCCTGCTCTAGTGGTTACAGTGGAAAGGGTCTTCTTGATGTGCCATGGCTCTGTGACCCCAAGAAGTCTCTGAGCTGCAGTGCAGCATGAAGTCCTTCACAGTGTGAAGCCCAGGACAGTAGTATGGCACTAAGGGCCTTTCTGATGTGCTGTGGCTCTGGAATTGCAAGAAGAAGGGGCTCCAGCAAATCCTAGGCTCAGCTGACCTAGCAGCATGGTAAAAAGCCACAGCCACCCCATCCCAGTCTCAACCATAGTCACCTATGGCATCCTGCATTCTGAAGCCCATTACTCTGTGCTCTACCATCACAGCTGACCTTCATTGTCTTCTTGCTCCCACAGCTGATGAGGTGGGCCCAACCTGGAGTTTCATAAAGCAGCTACTGGTGATATGAGGTCATGAGGTCTCATGAGGAAAGTACAGTGCCGCCTTTGGGAAGAAAGCCTTGTATGGTCATCAGCTACCTTGCAAAGGGCCAGGTGGGCATGCTTTGTCAGCAGCAGGAACAAAAAGACCACAAAGGTCAGCTAGGGTGGCAGGGGCCACAGAATGCAGTGGACCAAAAGGGCATGAAGGGTGGAGGGGGTTGAAGACCTCTGTGGTTGGAAGAGTGAATAGCCAGCAAAATGTGTGAATTTCAGTCATGTGATCACACAGGGGCACTGCAACAACTGTGAATTGGAAAACCATTCCCTTCATCAGCACTGTTGTAACTTTGAATGTAAGTCAACAACTACCTGTAATCCATTTCTCTTTAGAATTGCAAGATTTTAAATATTGTTTAGACACACTCCATAAAACCAACTTATAAACTTCTATTCACATCACTAATAAGAGTTTGCAGGTAAATATATTCTGTTCCACTCAGCAGGGAATAAAATACAAAGCCTGTTAACACTTATAAATATGAATAGAAGAAAAATCAAAATTATTTAATGACAGCAACAAAAAAGGATTTTTTTCTTATTTGAGTGCAAAAAATGTATATTGGCATTAACAGAGTTTAGGAGAAGCAAAATAGTAGCTGCACAATCAAATTTAAAAACAACAACAACAGCAGAATAATTTTTAAGTGAGCCCAGAAACTTAAAGATAAATCAATCTGAACCTTACTTGAGGTTTCAGAAGGCAAAAATCACAATCCAGGCAACAAAGCAACAAATCATATATCAAGGGTCATCAGTACTCAAGGATAACCAGTTGTTGCACAGGCTGACAAGCATCAGACTTCCATCAGAGAGCCTTAACCTTACTCAGATGATGCTCATGGAGCCTGATTTGACTGCAAAGTGATACACATGTATTAAGTTAACAGAATTAACTCAGCAAATGTTCATTAAGCTTGATCTAATTGCAAAGTTATTCAGCATGCTGAACTACCCTTAAGTAAACCATCATTCCCAGTGTGGTTTCTCTTGCAAAGAAGAAATTCAGTGTCTCTGTATTATGTGATATTTACTCAGTACCAACACCTTTTTCAACAATTCAGAAGGAAGAAACTATGGTGTCTGATTCTGGCTCAACTTCTATCTTTGGGCTGACCTATTATAGACAATTCTGTAACTGCCTCATTATTGTTCCTCTCTTAAGGAATCATATTCAGATCAGCCATAAGAGTTATATTTAGAAGGAAGCTAGGTAATTCATAATTTCACCATTATTTTAGAACTAAATGGGCTGATAAAATTATGGGAAATACATAATTGTGATAGGATATAAATATTTGCTTTATTCTTTTATGATATTTTTTTCTTTTCAGTCATGTCCAGTTTTTGAAGACCCCCCTGGACAAGTTCTGAAGTTTTCTTGACAAGGTTTTTCAGAAGTGGGTTTTCCATTACCTTCTTCCTAGGGCTAAGAGAAAATGACCAGGCCAAGGTCACTTAAACTAGTTCTTCAAATTCAAACATTCAGATTAGTTCCTTGGTAAGAAATGGAATTCCAATATCCTAGATGTTAAATAAATTAAAGGAAGCAAGAAATTTAAATTCCATTTTTTTGTTTATATGCTAAAGAATCTCTATGTTGATTAGTTATGCTCCTTAAATTGCATTGAAATCAAGGGAGCTAAAGCTTAATCGAGCAGAACCAGAGCTCATACACACACACACACACAATTACTTATCTTGCATTTTGCAGGTGCTTGTGTAAATATACCTGTCATTTTTGAAAATAAAGAACAATTATGTGAAATATCCATAAAAACAACAAGAAATAATAGTCATATTTAATTACAAGATTACTAAATAATTGCTGTGATTAGCAGAAAGCCTTTGAGAGATGTAAAACTGAGGAATTCATTTTCATTATATTGATATAAAGGTTTTTGAGTATAGAGCAAAGTGAGTAAATTATGAAATCAAAACCTTTTTTTTAAATGAAAACACAAATGACATCTAGTTTTGTATTACTTCCTAAGAATGCTGTCAAGTAATTGACTCTATGTGGTATCCAGTGATGATTTTCTGCTACTGAAGTTTGTATCTATAGTATTGTAATGTTGGACATAGTTATTGCTACAACCAAACCCAAAATCTGTTGCCCTATTTAAGATGCTTCCTAGAGAATTTATTTATTTCAGTGCATCCTCTTCATCCAAAGGTGTAAAGTACACGTTTTAATAAAAAGCGTAAAGCAGAAATCAGGGTCCAATTGAAAGCAAGTGTTTTTAAGTATGACTTCAGCTGTGCACACAGTAAAATATTTTACTCTGCAACAAATAGAACTCAAACGTCTTAATTTTATCATGGTTCTTAAAATATGGTTTATTTTGTTTCATTAAGCAACTAATCACTTTAATAACAATATAACTTATTCAAAAGTGAATGTGCTTTGATGTCTAACCTGTTGATTAATTGGGTGGCTTATTTTTAATCTCCAGATATTAGTCCAATATGACTATTATACCTATTGTATGCCTTCTCTTTTTCTTAACAGCATCCATAGAATTCAAACTGATATATGCATATTTAGAATTAATTTCCTTACACATATAACTCCAAGTGAGATAACAAATCAAGTTTACAACCTCTGAAAACTAGGCAGCTGCTTACTTTTGAATATGCTGTTAGTCCCAAATTATCTGTCAATACCCTTTGCTCTGCACTGATACATCTCATATAGGGAAATTGCTAAAACTGCTAACACTAGTGTTTCGAAAGTGCATTTCACAGTTACAGAGTTTTGTTTTTGAAGTAAAGTTTTACTTTAAAAAGCTGTCAGGATTTCAACTCTAATGTCAACCCTTGGGAGGTTATTCTGTAATGGTGACAGGTGAGAAAAACACAACAGTGAGAAAAACTTATTCTCTGTAAAGTGGAATAAAAATGGAAATATTTGAAGAGCGCATTGCATTTTCTTAGAATGATAGGATGTACAGATAACACCACATCATTACCAAGGCTTTTACTGTATTCATATTCACAGCCTTCCCAGGTAGATTAATTTTGGTATCAACAGAAGTAGATTCACAACTAAATTTCCCCCCTTAATCTTCCTTAGACATTTGAGTGTGGAAATGGCTACTACTTTTGAGTTATAAGAAAGTTAGTGGATGAAACAATAAAAGGTAAAGGTTTCCATCGCACATGTATGCTAGTCGTTGTTGACTCTAAGTGGCAGTGCTAATCTCCGTTTCAAAGCCGAGAACAGCGCTGTCCGAAGACGTCTCCGTGGTCATGTGGATGGCATGACTCAACGGCAAAGGTACACGGAACGCTGTTACCTTCCCACCAAAGGTGGTCCCTATTTTTTCTACTTGCATTTTTATGTGCTTTCGAAACTGCTAGGTTGGCAGAAGCTGGGACAAGTAACGGGAGCTCACCTTGTTACACAGCAGCACTAGGGATTCAAACCGCCGAGCTGCCGACCTTTCGCTCAACAAGCTCAACGTCCTAGCCCCTGAGCCACTGGGTAATTATTTACAGTATTCTTTATACTGCCACAAAATAATTCCATGAAACAGTTTGTATAATACAAGAACTGTATTTCAGGTGCCCAGGCCTAAAGCATAAAAAGACCTCTATAGTACTTTGACATCTCTCTGACTCGTCCTGGGGCATTTTTTATGCACAACAATACCATAATTAAGGGAAATGAAGGCAAAGAACAGGAAAAATAAGTTGCAGCTCATATTAAAAAACATCTTGGAAGGATTATGTGGAAACAAATGCAGTTGGTTTTCAGTACTATAAGCTGCATCACAATCATGCAATCATTACTTAGAAGAATGACCCCACTTCTCAAATCTCAAGATTCCACCTAGTATTTGCAACAGAACACATTTCTGTGGTGTCTCTTACTGTTTCTCTCATCCTGCCAATTTCTGTTGTAATGAGTTTTAAAATTATTTTTGCAATTCTTAGTAGTTTCGAATGTGGATATTTGTCTCATTAGTAGCAAACTTAATTCTACCGTGATTTTTGGAAGCTGGTTTTCTAATGAACTAGAAGAATAGAATAAGCGCAAACCATGACAGGTGATATAACAATAACAATTACTCAGTGACTATATACCAGTAAAAGCTTCCTAAAATACCAGTTCATCTTCTAGTTTTTGGTGTTTCAGTAGCAATAGCATATATATATGTGAGTTGTATGCATAACATATTGAATAAGAGTTATAGTCAGAACTGCATAACAACTGAGTTCATGCCCTTTAAAATAACACCAGTGAAGCCTTACAGAAGAAGAAGAAACATTTAAAATCCTGTTGCTATTATTTTAATTAATAATTAAATACAGATAAATATTGAAATTATTGGAGAGAGTTATTCTGACTCCTACATCAGTATTCAAAGGATACATTTATTTAGAAAAAATTTTTATTCCATAGACAATGTACCTGTTTCCAGAAAAAAAACCAATTATAACTGTATTCCAGTATCTGTTTTGTATATTAAAAGCCATTGACTAGAAAAAAATAAATGGCAGAATTGAGGCATTACTACCAAAACTGTTCCAAACCAAGGTATATATTTATACAAGCTGATTTTTCTCTTTAAGGTATTTGTAGAGTGCATTTATTCCTCCGTCTATAATTTGTGGCAATGGTTTTGACAAAGGATTGTGCAAAATATGGAGTCCCTTATCCAGAGGATTCCAAGCAATTTTGGGCAATCGATTCAGCAAATAAAGTTCATACGGAAGTGCTTGTATAGCATTGTAATCAACATTTAGCAATTCGAGAGTAGTGATTGAGCAGATAGACCTTGGCAATGCATGAATGTTGTTAGAGTCAGCAATCAGGATCTGCAGTTTGCTTAGAAACTGGACACTGTCTCCAATGTTTTCAAGTTTGTTGCAGCCTACATGCAAAAAATCCAAATTTCTCAAAGCAAACACACTCATGGGAATATAAACAAACCGATTGTTGCTCAGATTCAGCTTCCTTAAGTTGACCAGTTCTGCAATGCTAGAAGGGAGCCAAGAGATGTAATTGTGTGAGAGGCTCAAAATTTCCAACTTCTTACAGTGTCCAAGCTCCAACGGGACTTCAGTCAAGCAATTCATATTGGCAAACAAAACCTTCAGATTCCTAAGCAGTCCAATCTCTTTAGGCAGGGACTTTATGCGGTTCCCACACAAGTTCAGGACCACCAGCTGGTCAAGTTTCCCCAAAGCTGGAGGAAGGGTCACCAGCTGGTTGTGTGAAAGATTCAATTTCTGGACTTGTGGTAGTCCCCATAAAAAGTTAGGTGTCTTTATCATCCCCTTCATGATGAGGTTCAGACTGACATAGTGCAGCCCACGCTTTAACAGTGTTTTGGGATCTTTTCCAGAAAGAAGAGTTTCTTCCCAAAGAGGTAGCTTCTGGCTTTTCTTTAGTGGCATTGTGCTTTCTTCTCCTTGATCCTTGGAGTTCTTTCCCCCCATAATTTTCTCTCTTTTGCTGCTTTTGCTGACCAAAATTTTGCTTTGTAGCTGTCAACAATTAACACCTGGTTAAACTGCTGAGCTTTCAGAAGACTCCTACAACAAGAGCAAGCCAAAAAGGTATGCATCCCGTAAGAAGAAAACTTTGCATCCTAAATTACTTCTGCAACCAAGAAAAGAATATCCTCTTTTCCAAAATGGGCTTTGAGATGTTTGTCTTGATGTTATATGCTATCATGACATGCTTGATACTGACAATCCTGTTCCATTCAAAGTGAATGCTGCCAAGCAGCTGTCACTGTCATTTTGTCTAGGGCTTTATTGGATAGATAAGCATCTTCATTGCAAAGAGGTCACTTCAATGCTGTATATAACTTTACCATGTCAGCTTTCTTGAATATTTGGTGTATGAGGTAGCAGCAAGACAATTAGGAAGAGTAACTATAAAAAAACCACGGATAGAGGATAATCGCTGTCCCCACCCCTCCACCCCATAATGTTTATTCAGCTGAGGAACAACTTTCCTAGTAACTTTGATGTGGAGTTCCAAATTGTAATGGCTTTGAATTCTTTCATGGTTTTCTTATTTTGGGGCTCCATGGGAATACATACATGCCACTCAGAAACTATTGAAGTTGAGCAGCCAATAAATTTAATTAAATAAGTAATAATAGTAATGTCCTTGGGAAAAATTTGATAGGTGAATAAAAATGGCAAAGCCAGTCTAAACATCAGACTGACAGCGCAACAAATCAGAATGCATGTACGCGTGTGCACACACACACACAGAGACAGACAGACGAATACATATTTTGCAATGGTTCTTTTTGAATGGAGAGTTTACAATAAATTAATTGTTTTAATGTAGGCTGTACACCGCCCTGAGTCCTTCGGGAGAAGGGCGGTATAAAAGTTTAATTAAATAAATAAATAAAATAAATAATAAATCATTCTATTTTATATGTTCTAAAAATAGATCTGATTTAGGATTTGTCCAGGGGTGAAATCTATTTACCTTCCTTACCGGCTTGGGAGTGCATGTGCAGAAGGTCAAAAACACATTACTTCCTGGTTAAAACCAAGAAGTAATGACACCCAGGTGGGTGGGCAGAGCTTTGCTCCACCATCGCTACCAGATCACCAAACTACCAGCTGCAATCGCTACCGGATTGCGTGATCCGGTTCGATCCAGTAGCATTTCACCCCTGGACTTGTCTCCTCATCTACAAAAGTACAACATATACTTTTAGTAGCAATAGTAACAACTACTGTTGTTGTTATTATTGCTTTAAAGATATGCTTTTTTCTAGCTTATCTTAGTTTTAACTTGGAATTGGTTAAAAAAATAATATCACCAAGAATGGCCTCAGTCTGTCTGAAAGGAAAAGAACTCCATTTCTTTGTCCATGCCTCCATTATACTGATATGTTGTGGAATGGCAGCTCAGACTGAATGGATAATGGAGAAGAGGCATTGTGCCTGATGGCCTCCTGCTGTTTATAGTCTATGCAACCAGTTTAATAAGTTAAAGAAAATAGATGCCTTGGGGAGCCGATACCTGGTGGGTGAGAGATTTAATAATGAGAAGGCAACTAAAGAGAGGGAAAGGAAAACAATAATTTTTCTCTAGTTCAAATTTTAAAAACTTGTTTTTTTTTAACTTAAGTGCTCCTTTCAGACTGAGCATGAAGAATTTTCTCATAGTAAAACTATGCAGTTGGTCTGCACACGTAGAAATATTGGAAGAATCCCAAAAGGTAAAGATTCCCCTTGGACAGATGTGCTAGTCATTCCCAACTCTAGGGGGTGGTGCTCATCTCCGTTTCAAAGCCGAAGAGCCAGCGCTGTCCGAAGATGTCTCCAGGGTCATATGGCCGGCATGACTAAATGCCAAAGGCACATGGAACGCTGTTACCTTCCCACCAAAGGTGGTCCCTATTTTTCTATTTGCATTTTTTACGTGCTTTCGAACTGCTAGGTTGGCAGAAGCTGGGACAAGTAACTCACCCCATTATGCGGCACTAGGGATTCAAACTGCTGAACTGCCGACCTTTCAATTGACAAGCTCAGCATCTTAGCCCCTGAACCACTAGGGAAGAATCCCTAGAGATACCTAGAAAGCATAGGTATGGTACATGTAAATAAATGGAACTTCCTTGACTTCCAACTATTTATAACTTTCAATCTTGACAATAAATTATATGTAAAAATCAAGTCTTTATATGTAAAAATCAGCTAATGAAGATTTATCCATAAATGCTAGTGATTATCTTCATCTCCTTCCACCTGTTCTCTTTAGAAGTTTACCTTCTAAGCTGGAAGAGTCAGTCACACTGACCACAAGAGGCAGCAGAGGACTGCTTTTGTCTTAATTGGGATTCCTTAGGCACAGGTAGCCAGATGTTATTCCATGGGGTTCAAGTCCTCGTGAAGTTCTAGGAATTGAATTTCTATAGTTGCTCCTTCTCATTTTAGATGACTAGATAAAGTACAACTGCTTTGGGAAAAACCAGGGGCTCAGTCGTTGTAGGAAAAGAAGTCTACAGTTTTCAGAATGGTGTTTACATTCATTTCTCCTTAACCTTTGAACAGTGAGATGCAGATGTTACATTATGTCATGACCTCAGATATTAGATTTTACATGAGTTCCATCCTCCCTCTTGGAGGGAGGAGATCTCTAACTTTGCACAATATATATCCTGTATGGTATTTCCAGTTACATTGACCACCAGGAGTCATTGCATAACCAAATTTTCCCTTATTGGGACTCCTCAAACATCGATAGATAGATGTTACTCTATATCACGGGTGTCAAATTTGATCGTGTCATATGACGTATCGTGACATATTGTGACATATTGTGACTTTTTTGCCTTTGTAGAGCCATGGTGGGTGTGACATGCATGTGACGCATCTGGCCCATGGGCCGCCAATTTGACATCACTGCTGTATGTTAATGCCTAATTTCATAGTGTCATGCCCAGAATTACACACAATATTCAAGATAAAAAAATAAGCCACTCAGAATATAATCTCTAACAACTATGTCCCATGATAGATTTCTGTTGATTAATTTGTGTTTTTTGTGGAACTGTCACACTGTTGACTCATATTCAGTTTGCAATCAATCACTTTTTTTCCCAGAGGGTGCCTAATATCCCTGAAGCCTTTCCACTAGAAAAGTCCTGGCAAACTTTGTGATGTCACTAGTTCTTCCCCAGAACAAAAAGCAGGTAGCAGAAAGTACATTTGGCCAACCCAGGTAATTAACGTTTAGATATGTGTTTTGTACTGCCAGATTTTGGCAAAAAAATATTGGGGAGGGAACTGCTCTTTTGTGTGTTGGAATAAGTATGGAAAATTGATTGGGTTCATGTACTCCAATGACATGACCAACAGATGGAGTTATTTTAGAGGTTATTTGTGTTTTAGAGGTTAAACTCTTCGGGTTAATCTTGGGGGGTGAGGTGTAGTTAATTAATGTGATTCCTTTTTGATACACTAACAACACAATAGCTTCCTTATTGAGCCAGTTAAGTGTGATGGGAAAGTCCTGTGTTTCTTAAAGTTGAGGCTTCTGCTGCTGAATGCAACTTTATCACAGCAGTTAGTGCAAGAGTGATTCTAGAAAACAGATGTAAAGTTAGTCTAGTTAAGAAGAAAAAAGAAAGAAAATAAGCAGCAGCAGACGACGATATAGTAATATTTAGAGATATTTTCTAGACTAGTCTATCAAATAAGATGTTGGAGTAAAAATACCTATGAATAATTCTGCAAAACTTTACCTGTATGTTTATTCAAAATGAGCCATGCTTTAAATTTTGGTGAATCATATTTTACTCCTGATTCTAAAAGTCAAATTTGATACTATCAAATATCTACTATTAAGTAACTGTAGCTCAGATGTCTTTATTTCCCAATTGCTATTACATTCTTACCACAAAACAGATACCATTGTAAGCTAAAGATCTCTACTACTGGAATTTAAAGAGACAACAATGTAGGAAAATTCTATAATCAGTAGCTTACCAAAGCCTACCTTTAATATAGGAAGAAAACCATATACATTTCAGAAGAGAACTTCGGAAGCAGGTTCCACTGACTGGCAGATTCAAAAGCTTTGGCCTTGCCTGCTCAGCTAGAACACTTGGAACTGGAATGTAACAGGCTTGTGTGCCAACTACATACCTTCTTGCTGAATAAGAACTTGATTTATACTCCTTGACCTCTTGACAGCTGCAGAATAAAAGGTGCGCAAAGATTACATGTACTATTAATGTTAGTCTTTCACACAAAATGATAGACACATAACTCTATTACCAGAATCTATTTGTGCTGTTGTGTTTATAAATACCCTTCCCAAGTACACAGAAACACATAGAACTTGCTTTTGCTTGTATCACCCTTAGCTGAACTGGGCATAGAGTAATATAAATTGATCTATGTGCTCTGAATTATTTGGAAATGTAAATTTATTATTTTGCATTTATATCCCGCCCTTCTCCGAAGACTCAGGGTGGCTTACACTATGTCAGGCAATAGTCTTCATCCATTTGTATACTATATACAAAGTCAACTTATTGCCCCCCAACAATCTGGGTCCTCATTTTACCTACCTTATAAAGGATGGAAGGCTGAGTCAACCTTGGGCCTGGTGGGACTTGAACCTGCAATATTGCGGGCAGTTGCTGTTAATAACAGGCTGCATTAGCCTGTTGAGCCACCAGAGGCCAATAAGTAAATAAAGTACTTTACAATAAGTAAATAAAGTAAATAAAGTACTTCTGATCTTCTTTTGTTTAAAAGTAGCAAAGCGGTTTTCTATTTTTATTATTTTCATCCAACAGTCTGAAACTCCTTTGGCATTGCATGCGTTTTGCCTTGAAAATGCCCCGGATGTTTTCTTTGGGATTTCACTGAATTATGGGAAGGAAAAGAACAGCAGACTACTATGAGAATGATGGCACATGAAAGACAGGTCTCATGAATACTTTTATGAGCTCACAACTAGAATAAGTTCAAGCATTTGGCATCCCATCATGAGAATTGTCAAAAAAGGCAGAATAATGTTTTAGCAGAGTGCTGTAATATACTGTATTTCTAAACCAATTTATATTATCTTCATGCCCTCTAGATGTTTTGAGAATATAATTCAGAATTCTGAGCTAACACGGTTATTTTGATTTGGCAACCTGTAATCTGAGGATTAGTCTGGAAATGGAATGTTTTTTCCTTCTGCATTGAATTAAACCTGTACAGAATGCAGTCTGATTTTCTGGGGTAATTTCATGGGTGAAATGCTACTGGTTCAGACCGGTTCAGCTGAACCGGTAGTGACGGCAGCGGGTGGTTTGGCGAACCGGTAACAGCGGCAGCGTGAGGCTCCACCCACCCACCCAGTCGTTGTTACTTCCTGGTTTTAACCAGGAAGTAATCTGTTTTTTACCCTCTGCACATGCACAGAAGCGTTTGTGCATCCAAGCGAGCATGAGGGTCCAAGCGAGCATGTGATGGTCAAAGCATGCGGTCCAAGTGCATAGCACGTGCACTTCCAAACCAGTAAGGAAGGTAAGTAGATTTCATCCCTGGGTAATTTCTATAGTTGCTCAAATTATAAGACACAAACCAGTACATATATACACATATATACTCACACCGTATTATCTGTATGTGTATGTGTGTATAAGTCCATCCATCTCACAAAGCAATGAGATAAAATTTTGATATGCCCATCAGTTTAATAATTGTGTTTGTCTGACTGGAAGGGAATACACACAAATAATTGTAATTTCTAAAGAGAAAAATACTATAAGATACAAACTTATGGGAGCTAGGATAAAAGCTCTTGATCATTTTCTACGCATGCGCAAGAATGGCGGCGTTTTGAATTTCATGCTGATGGCGGGTCGGGTTTTCCTGGGCCGAGATGCCGTGGACGTCGATCGCCGAGCTGCCTGAGCCCTCCGCCCCGCATGCCATCATTCCGGCAACCGAAGGGAGACCTTTGGGTCTCGCTGGATCCTCGGTTGCCGGGAACGGGGCTGGAGTCACGGACGGGTAGCGGACGGCGGATGGTGGCGGCCATTTTGGGGGATGCGGAGTGGCGTCCGCTAGAAATGGCTGGGCCGGATCGTTGCTTGCTGTTTGCTGGCCGCGCACGACATCGGCGGCTGGGTGGCTTGCCACGTCGGTCATCAGTGGCATTGTCTGTCATCAGTGGCTTTGATACCAGCGATACCATCGGCATTGACTGTGGCCTATTAACCGCGTTAGGACTTCGGCGGCTAGGTCGTTTTGCCGCATTTGTCATCAGCGGCTCTGATACCAGCGGCTTTGATACCAGCGGCCTACTAGCCGCGCTTGATATCGGCGGCTAGATGGTTTGCTGCATTTGTCATCAGCGGCTCTGATACCAGCGGCTTTGATACCAGCGGCCTACTAGCCGCGCTTGATATCGGCGGCTAGATGGTTTGCTGCATTTGTCATCAGCGGCATTGATACCAGCGGCTTGCTAGCCGCGTTTGACATCGGCGGCTGGACGTTAGGACTTCGGCGGCTGGGTCGTTTTGCCGCGTTTGTCATCAGTGGCTTTGATACCAGCGGCTTTGATACCAGCGGCCTACTAGCTGCGCTTGATATCGGCGGCTGGATTGTTTGCCGCATCAAACATCAAACATCATTGATACCAGCGGCGTTGGATACTGGTGGCTCTGGCAGGCGGAATTTGACTTCAGCTGATTTCTGGCCACGTATGATATCGGGTGACATCGGTGACTAGAAATCTTTTTTCCTGCTTTCGGCTTTGGCGGCATCAATTATGAGCGGCTTCGGATTTAGTCATGGACGGCATTGGCGGGCGAAACTTTTGCTGCATTTATTTTCGGCGGCATCAATGGGCAGAATCCATCAGCCGAATTCTCCATCTTTATTAGGTCCCTTACCGGCCGTTACTGGTCTTGGTTTGTGACTGTCCTGGCTCTGACCATAGGCCGCGATATCATCTATGGTACTGACCAGGGATCCCCTTTTTTCTGGCTGTTATTTATAATCTTTTCATGAAATATTCGCCTACTGAACTTCTTCGACTGCGAGGTTCCCCCGCCTCGCAGGAATGGCCCTCCATGTTATCGAGGGCCTGCCTTAACGAGGGGTCTTTGGACCCGGAGAGGTGGCATGCAAGGAAGAAGAACCTCTGGGGATTTGTAAATAGGTTTTTTAAAAAGGGTTTTTTAAAGGGGGGAGGGAAGAGACGGGTGGGGGAAAAAACCCGTCGGGGAGGGAATGTCCAGTCCCTGGGCTTGTTCACGGCATTTTTCCATCTGGTCCGAGGGCAGGGGGGGAAGGGTTTGTTCCAGGTGTTGAGGGCCGTTCCATCTGTACGGTAAGTGGGAGGGGCAGATATGGCGGAAGCAAGGGGTCGTATCAGTTTTTGGGAGCACGTACTCGCTGTTTAAGAGCGATCACGTGCTCCGGCCCCTTAGTCCTTTCCCGTTCCCCGGAAGGCCAAGACCCTCAGAGCTTGGGCCTCCGGTTGATGTTGTGCAATGCCCGGTCCATGGTCAATAAGGCCCCCCTGATCTGCGATCTTATTCAGGGGGAGTCCATGGACTTTATGGGCATTACGGAGACCTGGTTGGGCACAGAAGGGGGTGTACCCCTGGTTGAACTGTGCCCTCTGGGTTTCCGAGCATTCCATCAACCGAGGGCCCAAGGTAGGGGTGGAGGGGTGGCGGTTGTGATTTGAGAAAGACTAGAGCCGAGAGAGTCCACTGTGCCTCAGATAGCCGGTTGTGAATCCCTCGTTGTGAAGTGGGGCCATAGGAATCAGATGGGTCTGTTGATCACGTACCTGGCTCCTTGCTGCGTGACTACAGCCCTGCCTGAGCTACTGGAGGTGCTTGCCGGAGTGGCGGTTGAGATTCCCAGACTTTTGGTCATGGGGGATTTCAACTTGCCATCGGCTGGCTTGTCATCAATGGTGGTCCAGGAGTTCCAGGCTTCCATGACGGCCTTGGACCTGATTCAAGTAACTGATGGCCCTACGCACATCGGGGGGTCCACACTGGACTTGATTTATATCTCTGGACAGTGGTTTAATGATCTGGTATTAGGAGATTTAGTGACGGAACCTGTGTCATGTTCAGATCATTTTCTCCTCCGCCTAGACTTTCAGACCGTCGCTCACCACCGAGGGAGACGGAACCAATGCGTTGGTTCCGTCCCAGGCGCCTGATGGATCCCGAGAGGTTCCTGACGGAGCTTGGGCCGTTCCCTGAGGATCTTGCCCACGGCACGACCGAAGAACTAGTTGCGGCCTGGGAACAGGCCGCGGCTGGGGCTTTGGACCGTGTCGTGCCTTTGCGGCCTCTGACCCGGCGCAAATCTCAATTGGCTCCTTGATTCTCTGAGGAGCTGAGAGAGATGAAACGCCGAAGACGCCTAGAGAGTACCTGGAGGTCCAGCCGTTCCGAGGCTGATCGGACACTAGTTAGGTCTTTTTCGAAGACCTACCTAGTGGCACTGAGGGAGGTGAAACGTTCTTACGTTTCCACCCTCATTGCGTTGGCAGATAACCGCCCGGCCGCCCTGTTTCGGGTGACCCGCTCACTCCTACATCAGGAGGGGCGGGATGACCCCTTGCAGGGATGTGCCGAGGAGTTTAGTGGTTATCTATACGATAAAATCGTTCAGCTTCAGGATAGTTTGGACCAAAATTGCGATGATCCAAGTGAGATGACGGAGACGCGTCTTGTCGATGTTCTTTGGGATGAGTTTGATTCTGTGGCTCTCGAGGACGTGGACAGGCTACTGGGGAGGTTACATGCCACTACATGTTTACTGGACCCGTGTCCCTCCTGGCTGGTGCTGGCCACTCAGGAGGTGACACGAGGCTGGCTCTGGGGAATTATAAATGCTTCATTGTTGGAAGGGGTTTTCCCCGCCGCCTTGAAAGAGGTGGTGGTGAGACCACTCCTCAAGAAGCCTTCCCTGGACCCAGCTATTTTGGGAAATTATCGTCCAGTCTCCAACCTTCGCTTCATGGCGAAGGTTGTAGAGAGTGTGGTGGCATGGCAGCTTCCCCAGTACCTGGATAAAGCTGTCTATCTAGACCCGTTCCAGTCCGGCTTCCGGTCCGGATATAGTACGGAGACAGCTTTGGTCGCATTGGTGGATGACCTCTGGAGGGCCAGGGATAAAGGTTGTTCCTCTGCCCTGGTCCTATTAGACCTCTCAGCGGCTTTTGATACCATTGACCATGGTATCCTGCTGCACCGGTTGGAGAGTTTGGGAGTGGGAGGCACCGTTTATCGGTGGTTCTCCTCCTATCTCTCTGACCGGTCGCAGACGGTGTTGACAGGAGGGCAGAGATCGACCGCGAGGCGCCTTACTTGTGGGGTGCCTCAGGGGTCGATTCTCTCGCCTCTCCTGTTCAACATCTATATGAAGCCGTTGGGCGAGGTCATCAGTGGCTTTGGGGTGAGTTACCAGCTGTACGCTGACGATACTCAGCTGTACTTTTCCACCCCGGGCCACCCCAACGAAGCTGTCGAAGTGCTGTCCCGGTGCCTGGAAGCCGTACGGGTCTGGATGGGGAGAAACAGACTCAAGCTCAATCCCTCCAAGACGGAGTGGCTGTGGATGCCGGCACCCCGGTACAGTCAGCTGCAACCGCAGCTGACTGTTGGGGGCGAGTCATTGGCCCCAACAGAAAGGGTGCGCAACTTGGGCGTTCTCCTGGATGGACGGCTGTCGTTTGAAGACCATTTGGCGGCCGTCTCCAGGAGAGCTTTTTACCAGGTCCGCTTGGTTCGCCAGTTGCGCCCCTTTCTTGACCGGGATGCCTTATGCACGGTCACTCACGCTCTTGTCACTTCTCGTTTGGATTATTGCAATGCTCTCTACATGGGGCTACCCTTGAAGTGCACTCGGAGGCTTCAGTTAGTTCAGAATGCAGCTGCGCGGGTGATCGAGGGAGCCACACGTTGCTCCCGTGTAACACCGCTCCTGCGCAGTCTGCACTGGCTATCTGTGGTCTTTCGGGTGCGCTTCAAGGTGTTGGTTACTACCTTTAAAGCGCTCCATGGCTTAGGGCCCAGGTACTTACGGGACCGCCTGCTGTTACCTTGTGCCTCCCACCGACCCGTACGCTCACACAGAGAGGGTCTTCTCAGGGTGCCGTCCGCCAAGCAATGTCGGCTGGCGGCCCCCAGGGGAAGGGCCTTCTCTGTTGGAGCACCTACCCTCTGGAACGAACTTCCCCCTGGTTTGCGTCAACTACCTGACTTTCGGACCTTTCGCCGTGAATTGAAAACGCACTTGCTTATCCAAGCAGGACTGGCCTAAATTTTTTAAACTTTTTGAATTTTAATAATTTTAATTGGGGTATTTTATGAATTTTATGGGTTAAATTTGACGGTTTTAAATTTTTGGCCATTTATAGAATATGTTATTTTAACTTTCTGTTTTAATCTGTATATTGTATTGTTTTTATATCTGGCTGTACACCGCCCTGAGTCCTTCGGGAGAAGGGCGGTATAAAAATCGAAATAATAAATAAATAAATAAATAAATAAATAAATAAATAAATAAATAAATAAATCTGCATTGGACACTTGCCTTACCAGATGGCTATCATGTCATACTGCAAATTGTGTTTGAAACTTATAGTGGTTTGAACGGCAATTTGCAATATGGAATGAGGATAACTATTTTTTTTAAAAAACAAACAAACATACATAGTTCCTCTTATTCATGCAACTTAAAGTTGTTGGGTTTTTTTTTTAATCAAACAGTATACATTGTAGCCTTAAGACCCTCTGCTTGTTTATACAGGTGGTGCTCACCTTACAACAACTTGTTTAGTAACTGTTCAAAGTTACAACGGCACTGAAAAAAGTGAGTTACGATTGTTTTTCACACTTACGACCCTTGCAGCATCACATGATCAAAATCCAGATGCATGGCAACTAACCCACTTGCTGTATCTAAGGGTCATGTTAACATCTTTTGTCACCTTCTGACAAGCAAAGTCAATGGGAAATCCAGCTTCACTTAACAACCGCATTACTAACTTAACAACTGTAGTGATTCACTTAACTATGGCAAGAAAGGTCATAAAATGGGACAAAACTCACTTCAGAAATATCTTGCTTATATTACTTGGCAATACAAATATTTGCTCAATTGTAGTCATAAATTGAAAATTACCTGTATTACACTATTCATCTTTTTTTTATTTCTTTTGTCACAACAGTATACACAAACAATTGTCATAGATAAAACAACATGTCTTGAAGAAAATATATAAGTAAAAAATATGCATTAACTATATTAATTTGATATAATGAAGGGAACAATAGGACAGGAACGGTAGGCACTATTGTGTTCTTATGCACGCCCCTTATAGTCCTCTTAGGAATGGGGTGAGGTCAATAGTAGACAGTTTTTGGTTGAAGATTTTGGGATTTTGAGTAGAGACTATGGAGTCAGGTAATGAGTTCCAAGCATTAACAACTCTGTTACAGAAGTCATATTTTCTGCAATCAAGTTTGAAGCGGTTGACATTTAGCTTGAATCTATTTTTTGCTCTTGTAATATTGTGATTGAAGCTGAAGTAGTCTTTTATAGGAAGGATATTGCTATAGATGATTTTGTGTGTTAAACACAGGTCATGTCGAAGTCGACGGAGTTGTAAGTTTTCTAATCCCAGGATTTCAAATCTGTTGGTATAAAGTATTTTGTTGTTTTCGGAGGAGTGAAGAACTCTTCTAGTAAAATATTTCTGGATATATACTTTTATTTTTGGGAGTGGGATTTTTTAAAAATATATATTGCCAATATCAGGTTAGGTTTACATTTTACCTTTAAGAAGATTATCAGGATCAATTTCTGTTATAAGGAGAAAAGCAAAAAACAAGAGTCAGAACACAGTGCAACTTTTAATGAGATGTTTTTCATCAAGCTTCTTTATAACTCAAAAATAGTTGCCAATCCATAAGCCTATGAATCAGGGATGATACTTAGCAGCATCAGTTTTGCATCTCGTTGTAATTTATATCCAGTAAAGATTAATATATAACGTGTAATTTACAGGGCCTTCCTTATCCTAGTCCCTTCTACATGTGTTGACTCACATCTTCCAACTACCTAGGCACGTTGGCAGGGTTGATATAAGATGAAGTCAAAAACTTTCAGGGGCAACCGTTTAAATAAAGCTGACCTAATATGCCATAAGAAATCATGCTCCTGACATTCATTTTCTTTGTATTCTGTTTTTCCTCTAGCTTCCTTTCTTCCTTCCTGCCTTTTTTTCCGATCACCAGCTAGATGGCACTCTCATTTCCCATTTTATCGATGCAAGAAAATCTTGTCAAATATTGGGATTCATAATGGGAAATAATGATTGGCTTGAAGTCAGTCCAGTAAATTTCTACAGTATGGCTCAGAATAGATTTGAAGAAAAAGCCAGGTGTATGGGTGATGATAAGACCTGGCTGCCATCTAGTGGCTATAGTTTTTCAACCTTGATCTGGTAGCCTAGGTTTTTTATTTATCTTAAACCAACATTATGATCACCATTTCACACTGATTATTTTTTACTAACAGGTCTTCATCTGAAAGTGGTTTATCTTTTAACAATACATTATAGGAAGAGAAAGATATTTCAACATTTGGGTATCAGGTTACAGTTCAGCAGCAACAACAATGGTTTTCAGTTCCAATGAAAGCAATTTTATGCAAAAGTGCAATTCAATGCAATTAACAGACAGAAGCATCTCAACCCACAAAAGGACAAGCCTCCTCTTTATCAAAGGCATCTCAAATACACTATCACAGGAATGTCAAATTCGCGTTGTCGTGTCATGTGACATATCGTAACTTCCCCTCCTTTGCTAAATCGGGGGGGGGGGTGGCCAACATGTGACGCATCCGGCCTGCGGCCTGCGAGTTTGACACCCCTGCACTAGCAGGGTCTCCAGTTTGAAGAAACCATGGCATAGAAACCCACAAAGTCCATCCAAAGCATCCTAAGTGAACTCAAAGCAGTCATCTATTAAATAAAATGCAAACACCACTACATAGAACAGGTCTGTCAAACTGGTGGCATACGGGCCGGATACATCATGCCCAGGCCATGCCCAGTCCAGCTCCATAAAGGCAAAAAATGCTGCAATATGTCATGATCTGGCCTGTGATGTGATCGAGTTTGACACCCGTGACACAGAATATAAGTTTTTTATAAAAACCTAGCAGAATGTATTGACAATCATCAACTAGTAGTCAAAAGACATGGCATAATTTCCAGAGAAATTACTTTCAAGGTAACTTTGAGCATGATTTCAGCAGGGAAATTGGAAATAATAGAACAAGCTAGACTGAAAAATGCAAGAGAATTCTTAGAGGTAAAGTAATGATCAGACATATCGCTGACACATAGACTCCAACTCTCTCTATGGACCTGTCAAAAGGCATAACCAAAGACTATCAGCTCAGTGCAAAACTTTCTGTGATATAATAATCAACATTTATTTAGCAACCTATTTTTTTTCTTTAAAAAAAAGCAGTTCACAATTACATTACTTTTAAGGGCTGGGAAGTGGCTCAACAGGCTAATGCAGCCTGTTATTAACACACAGTTGCCTGCAATTACAATTACTGCAGGCTCAAGTCCCACCAGGCACAAGGTTGACTCAGCCTTCCATCCTTTATAAGGTAGGTAAAATGAGGACCCAGACTGTTGGGGGGGCAATACAAGTTGACTTTGTATATAATATACAAATGGATGAGACTATTGCCTTACACAATGTAAGCCGCCCTGAGTCTTCGGAGAAGGGCGGGATATAAATTCAAAAAACAAACAAACATGAAAGCAGCATCCTCATGGTGAACCGTGCCATCCCACTGGTATCAACACAACAGACCATACAGCAATTAATACCCAATCATACAAAACCACCACTTGTCAGGCAAATAAAGAATCTATCAACAAGGCATCACTTACTTGCAAAATAACATCTGTAATGGCATCCAAGAATATTAAAGGATGACCATAGAGAATGTTAAATAACCTTTTTCCAGCCAATGAATTGCACTTTTCCAAACTTCTGTAATGATAGTCTTATCTAACAGAATTAAAAACTAAACACTAAAACCAAGCTTGGAGAACTGCTAGAATGAAACAGTCTAAATTGCAATTAGATTCAAGAACATCTTTCTGTTGACTTTTCAAAAACAAACTTATATAGAATATGGGTAATGTTTTGTGAAGATTAAGCTGTTCTTTTAAAGCCCTAACTTTTTTCACCTGTATCTGATCACTGCGTTTTATGCAATCTCAATTGCTGAGTTTAAAATTGAGTATGGAGGTTTTGAGACAGATGTATCTCAGCCTTTCAGTGGATCATTTATAAACCCTACTGTTAGGCACTTACTAGACTTTTTCCTCCTCCTGAATAGTAGTAGTGACTATGAATTATATTTGTTACATGATCCGTTTTGTGGTATTATCAGCCACTGCCATCTAGTGGGTACCAAAACAAATTCAGAAAAAAACGATTTTGAAATTGTATCCACCTGTAGTCTTAAATATGTTAAATCAAGAGACAATAAGAGGAAAGAAAAAGCAAAACTTGTTTTTAAATGTTTCTGAGATGCAATAAGCCACAAATATTGACAAACAGAGCAATATGAGTAGATTCATATAAAAGCAATGCCATAACTTCTTAGTTGACTAATTAAAATTATTTTCTATTAATGCTAGAGAATTGGGGTGTGCTATTGGAGCAGGGGTGAAATGCTCCAAGGTCTGCTACTGCTTCAGTACTGGTTTGCTGTGCATGTGCATGCGCACCGCAGGTGCTACTGCGCAGCACTGAAAAAGGAGGCTTAAGAAGCCTTTTCCAAGGTAAGTAGAACAGCGAGGGGGGGAACAGCTTTGCCGCGCAATTTAGATTTCCTGCTTTCTAGCGAATATAACTTGTATGGCACAGCTGATTGTTGAATATATCGATTCGTCCAAACTGGTAGCATTTTTTTTACTACCTGTTCGCCTGAGCCAGTCAAAATGGGTAGCATTTCACCCCTGTATTGGAGACAACACTACTCAATGAGGACCATCACCTCCTGGAGGCAAGGTGTAGGGAAGGGCTTACTGAGACACTGCTTGATTATTTGCTGGTGGTTTCTGTGCATGTGAGGAAGCCCTTGTTGCAGTCAAAAAGGGTGTCTTGCTCAGAGTTCAAACAGAGCCTAAGGCTGTGCTGTAAAGGCAGCCTTTCCAAAATCTACTTAGACTTATTGTTAACCACACTGACAGTACATATTGTTTGTGAGTATACATACAGGAAGTACATACTAGCTTTCTATGATTAACTCTTTAAAATCTCTGTCAAAAGATTTTCTTGGGTACTAAAAGGAAAGCTTAAATAAGCATGCTTCTGCATCTCTTTGCTTTTTTAAACTAGCCATCCTTCTGTCTACTTCTCTTATTTCTTTTTTATTCTGTCCTTCTGAATAATGCTAAAAATCTTTACTTGGAAAATTAATTTCATTCATTCTGATTAGCTCCTCTGTAATGATACATACATGCTGATTCTCTGCATGATTATTTGAAATTAAGCCTGAGACTCTATAAGACATGATCACCCACCAAAGTCATCAAAATAGATATAGGGATGTGAGAATAAGATAACAAATCATCCTACTGATGTGTGACTATTTGCACAAGGAGAACTAGATGGGAATTCTCAAATTTCTCTGCCGCCTTTATTAATTTATATAACAAAGTGTGAAAGTTTTTTTTTTGGAAGCCCTGAAGACATTCTTAGCTGAATATTTTCCTTGAGCGTGTCATGGAACTGGTCTGAGTGTACTAGGTGATTTATATATTAAGGCAATGACTCTATCACCCTGTGATGAAAATGATTTACATTACAAGAACTCCATACATATATGAATACAATTTCTATCCAGAAAATTACAAAAAATAAACAATTACAAAATGTCACTAATGAAGCAATTTAAAGTAACAGCAAGAAGTTAACAACTTTTGCAAAACTCATATTTTAGCTGAGGTAGGTGGCTAAGGTCCACATTTGACTTTTGGAGGAATGATTGGTGTGAAAATTATATAGATAGTCCTCAACTTCCCTAGCACCATTTTCGGCCTGGACGGCCTCCTGCAGCACTTTGCTGGCCAAAATGGGGCATGGGGTGGGGTGGGGTGGGGTGCACATGTCCCCTCTGCGCCCTGTTTTGGCTGGCAGAGTGCTGCAGGAGGAGGCCGTCCCATCTCCCCTCCCCCAGAGAACTACAATGCTGATCTGGCCCTCAAAGAAATCCAGTTTGACACCCCTGCCTTATCCCATGTGACTGTATGTGGGGCTAACAGGCAGGCTGGGTCTCACAAAACTCTGTGCTCATCTATCATGATTAGAAGGATAGATGAACCTTTTGAGGGCAACAGGTTTTCTACCTGTTTTAGCCGAGAAAAAGGGAGAAGCGAGCAATGTTCCCTCAGCTAAGTATTATATAAAGCAGAAGGTACTATTAAAATTAATTTTTGAAATTAACTATACATTGGGCATTTTTGGGGTCCAGTGACTATGGATATTTCTCTGGAAACTGGCTGGTATCTTTAGAGGCAAGGAGACCACTTGAACCACAGCCCAGCCTAACAGGGATTTGCTGTGAAAGCCAACACCAGTATATTAACTGTACTTTAGTGAACGCTGGAGCAAGATGTTGAATGGAGAATGAAGGAATCCTTGAAATTCCCAGGAGATTAAAAGGTTAAAAACGAGCATCTTGACCTGAGCCTGGAAACAAATTCCAGTGTCCATGTAATAAATAGTTGCAATACATTCTGAACACCTAGTTAGAATCAGCACCCTGGCAGTATTTTCATCTTTTAAATAGTTTCCAAAGTTGCTTTAAAGAAAAAGAAAAGTAGCTCCCAATAGAATGCTTTAGATACTTAGAGATAGTCATGGAATGTCATACAAACTGAAGCTCTTTACAAATATCTCTCCATTTAAAAGAAATGCAGGATCAAAGAGCAAACCTCAAATATGAAACTAATGTTTTATGAGTAGCATATGCAATTTTATTCCAGTCAGCCCTAAGTCATATGGTCCATTACTGTATTTACACATTTTCTAGATTGCGCATCTGTTACATGTTATTCTTTATAAGTAATAATTTAACTAGAAGTTTTTCATGTCTCCCAGCTCTTAATGACCTTTTTACATTGAGCTTTCAGGGGGTTAAATACTAACAGAGATTTTAAATATAAATTATAGTTTTTGGATTTTATACAACTGGCTTAAATTGTTTTAATACATCACATTAATTGATGCTGTTGGACAAATAGACCTCTCGCTACTAATTATGCAGCACACAAATTAACCAAGGTTCATTTCAAGTAGCTTTTTGCATTTTAAAGCATAAATGGTAAAACTGTAAAAAATTATAAAATATTGTAAACTAAAAATAAAGTTATAAAACCAATGTCCTTTAAAAAAAGTAATGCCATAAGACACTGGCATTAAATTACTTTCTAAATATGCACTGACTATTACATTGTATATAGTCAGGATACTGATTATATAGAAGACAACCATGGATATCAACTAGCAGTCAGAAGACACCAGAAGCCTCTGGTGGCTCAGACTGCTAAGACAGTCTGTTATTAACAGCAGCTGCTTGCAATTACTGCAGGTTCAAGTCTGACTAGGCCCAAGGTTGACTCAGCCTTCCATCCTTTATAAGGTAGGTAAAATGAGGACCCAGATTGTTGGGGGCAATAAGTTGACTTTGTATATAATATACAAATGGATGAAGGCTATTGCTTGACATAGTGTAAGCCGCCCTGAGTCTTCAGAGAAGGGCAGGATATAAATGCAAATTAAAAAAAATGATGAAAATTCCTCAGTTTCACAACATATGGACAGACATAACCATAGTTTTAACTGGGAAACTGTGAGCATCCTGGACCAAGCCAAGTTCAAAAATGCTACCTTGGTACTCAGATAAATTGGCCATCAATGGGCAGATAGACATAGACAACATCTACATACTATTTTTATTTTTATTTTTATTTTATTTTATTTAAATTTTTATACCGCCCTTCTCCTGAAGGACTCAGGGCGGTGTACAGCCAAAGATAAAAACAGCAAGTATACAAAGTTAAAATATCAATTTAGAATACCTATTCCACAATGGCCGAATTAAAACCGTCAAATTGACCTAACCTAAAATAACCCATATAAAATTACAAAGAATTAAAACTTTAAAATTTAGAATTTAAGAAATCAGTCCAATCCCGCTTGAATAAATAAATGAGTTTTTAATTCCCGGCGAAAGGCCCGAAGGTCAGATATTTGGCGCAAACTGGGGGGAAGGTCGTTCCAGAGCGTAGGTGCTCCAACAGAGAAGGCCCTCCCCCTGGAGAGCGTACGGGTCGATGGGAGGCATAAGGTAACAGCAGGCGGTCCCGTAAGTACCCGGGCCCTAAGCCATGGAGCGCTTTAAAAGTGGTAACCAAAACCTTGAAGCGCACCCGAAAGACCACAGGTAGCCAGTGCAAACTGCGCAGGAGCGGTGTTACCCGGGAGCAATGAGGAGCTCCTCGATCACCCGCGCAGCTGCATTTTGGACTAACTGGAGTCTCCGAGTGCACTTCAGGGGTAGCCCCATGTAGAGAGCATTGCAATAATCCAGGCGGGAAGTGACGAGAGCATGAGTGACCGTGCATAAGGCATCCCGGTCCAGAAAGGGACGCAACTGGCGGACCAGGCGAACCTGGTAAAAAGCTCTCCTGGAGACGGCCGCCAAATGATCTTCAAACGACAGCCGTCCATCCAGGAGAACACCCAAGTTGCGTACCCTCTATTTTGGGTAATTATCGTCCGGTCTCCAACCTTAGCTTTGTTGCGAAGGTTGTAGAGAGTGCTGTGGCGCGGCAGCTACCCCAATACCTGGATGAAGCTGTCTATCTAGACCCGTTCCAGTCCGGCTTCCGACCCGGATACAGCACGGAGACAGCTTTGGTCGCGTTGGTGGATGATCTCTGGAGGGCCAGGGACAGGGGTTACTCCTCTGCCCTGGTCCTATTAGACCTCTCAGCGGCTTTTGATACCATCGACCATGGTATCTTGCTGCGCCGGTTGAGGGGATTGGGAGTGGGAGGCACCGTGTATCAGTGGTTCTCCTCCTATCTCTCCGACCGATCGCAGACGGTGTTGACAGGGGGGCAGAGGTCAACCGCGAGGTGCCTCACTTGTGGGGTGCCGCAGGGGTCGATCCTCTTGCCCCTTCTGTTCAACATCTATATGAAGCTGTTGGGTGAGATCATCAGTGGCTTTGGGGTGAGATACCAGCTGTACGCTGATGATACTCAGCTGTACTTTTCCACCCCGGGCCACCCCAACGAAGCTGTTGAAGTGCTGTCCCGGTGTTTGGAAGCTGTACGGGTCTGGATGGGAGAAACAGGCTCAAGCTTAATCCCTCCAAGACGGAGTGGCTGTGGATGCCGGCACCCCGATTCAGTCAGCTGCAGCCGCAGCTGACTGTTGGAGGTGAGTTATTGGCCCCAAAGGATAGGGTGCGCAACTTAGGTGTTCTCCTGGATGAACGGCTGTCGTTTGAAGATCATTTGACGTCCGTCTCCAGGAGGGCCTTCCACCAGGTTCGCCTGGTTCGGCAGTTGCGCCCCTTCCTTGATTGGGATGCCTTGTGCACAGTCACTCATGCGCTCGTTACCTCTCGCTTGGATTATTGTAATGCTCTCTACATGGGGCTCCCCTTGAGGTCCACCTGGAGGCTTCAGTTAGTCCAGAATGCAGCTGCGTGGGTGATAGAGGGAGCTTCGCATAGCTCCCGTGTAACACCGCTCCTGCGCAGACTGCACTGGCTACCTGTGGCCTTTCAGGTGCACTTTAAGGTTTTGGTCACTACCTTTAAAGCGCTCCATGGCTTAGGGCCTGGGTACTTACGGGACCGCCTGCTGTTACCTCATGCCTCCCACCGACCTGTACGGTCTCACAGAGAGGGACTTCTCAGGGTGCCGTCCGCCAAGCAATGTCGGCTGGCGGCCCCCAGGGGAAGATCCTTCTCTGTGGGGGCTCCCACCCTCTGGAACGAACTTCCCCCGGGTTTACGCCAAATACCTGACCTTCGGACCTTCCGCCGCAAATTGAAAACACATCTATTTATTTGCGCGGGGCTGGCTTAAATTTTATTGGTTTTAAATTTTCTATTATTAATTTTAAGGGGTTTTTTAGTTTTATATATTTTAAAGTTTTTAGGCCAATTATCTAATAAGTATTTTAATCTGTATTTTAATTGTATATTATACCGTTTGTTTTACCTTGGCTGTACACCGCCCTAATAATAATATCAACTAGCAGTCAGAAGACACCAGAAGCCTCTGGTGGCTCAGACTGCTAAGACAGTCTGTTATTAACAGCAGCTGCTTGCAATTACTGCAGGTTCAAGTCTGACCAGGCCCAAGGTTGACTCAGCCTTCCATCCTTTATAAGGTAGGTAAAATGAGGACCCAGATTGTTGGGGGCAATAAGTTGACTTTGTATATAATATACAAATGGATGAAGACTATTGCTTGACATAGTGTAAGCCGCCCTGAGTCTTTGGAGAAGGGCAGGATATAAATGCAAATAAAAAAAAAATGATGAAAATTCCTCAGTTTCACAACATATGGACAGACATAACCATAGTTTTAACTGGGAAACTGTGAGCATCCTGGACCAAGCCAAGTCCAAAAATGCTACCTTGGTACTCAGATTAATTGGCCATCAATGGGCAGATAGACATAGACAACATCTACATACTATTCAAGAGACAATAAAAAAACGAACAAAAAAGGGAACAAAAAGACCAAAACACCTCCTCACCAGCAATCAACACTCAGCTGAGCAGAGATTAACACCAAGATTAACATTATATCACAATCAAGAAGCAAACAATACCCTATCAGGAAAATTCCAAACAAGCTAACGGTAAACAGCCTAATAAAAGAACCGCCAAGACCATTCCCCAACACTGACAAAGCAAACCACTAGAATATAAAATGAGAGCAGAATTCCACTCCCTACTGGCATTGATGATGTTACCTAGTTTGGTAATGAAATGTCTGCAAGTAAAACAACCAATAAAGGAAAATGTCCCAAAGGTGCTTTTTAAAGAGACAACTGGACTTTGTTTTTCTTGGAAGACATTTTACTTCTCATCCAAAAAGCTTTTTCCAATCTGACTGTATGGTGGGAATGGAAGGATTTATATTCCTTGCAGGCATCTGGTCATTTGCATTGTTTTAGAGGGTTGTTAAAGCAATTGGAGTTTATCTGTGTCCTCAAGGTAACCTGAGTAGTGCAAATGGGTGAGGAGCCTTCTTGGAACTGCTGAAAGGACTGTGTTGTGGAGCTGTGTTCTCTGCAGGATGTTTTCTGCCTTGTGTCCCTTCACTGTTGAATACAGGTGCAGGTTATTATGGATGAATCCGTGTTTTCTACATCTCACACTGAAGGGCGAGTGGTTCCTGTAGTCTGCAATTTTTCTGGGAACCCGTTCATACTCCCAGACAATTCAAAAGGTATTTATCCCAAAGTGCATAGCTAAATGTTTATGGAAATTCTCTGTCATCCTGGTCATGGCTATCCCAAAGGTGCTTTTTCAAGAGGCAATTGGACTTTCTTGTTTTTTAACCTTTTACTTTTAAAAAACTTTCCCCCCACTTTTTATCCAAGAAGCTTCTTCAGCTCTGAAGAAGTCCTTTCAGCAGTTTCAAGAAGGCTCAATACCCATTTGCACTACTCAGGTGATCCTGAGATCACAGACAAACATCCAAGTGGCTGCAAGAACTCTCTAAAAAGAATGCAAATGACCATAAATCTGCAAGGATTATAAATCCTTCCATTCCCTACCATCCAGTCAGAGCTGAAGAAGTATTGGTGGGGATGGTCTTAGAGGTTCTTTGGTTGGCCTGTTTATTGTTGGTTTGTTTGGCAGTTCCTTGATTGGGGTATTGTTTACTTGATTGTTGGTCTGGTATTAATCTTGAATTAATGTATGCTCATCTGGATGCTGATTGCTGGGAGGAGGTGTTTTGATCTTTTTGTTCCCTTTCTGGCTTGCTGATTGTGAAAACCATCAAGTTCAGAAAGCACCAAGCACCCCCGCTGACTATTATAAAATTGTAAATTCTTTGGCAATAAGTTAAAGCCATTATTATGGCTAACAATCATCAGGAGCATCCAAGCTGAAATTTCATCAAAACATTTGCTATGATATCACACAAGCTCCACCCTGATATATATTCCTGTGAAATCATGATGTAAGTACAAAAGAGCCTGTGTTTCAGTGGTAAAATCCATCTGGAACTATCCAGCTCATGTGAACTGGTAGGGCCAGCAGCGGGAGGGTCCGCCCACCCACTGAGCATCATTATGTCCCATTTTTGACCTTCTGCGCATGCACAGAAGGCTCTATGCATGCGCAGAAGAGGCGTGCGGGCTCACACTTCCGCACCAGTAGCGAAGGTAAGTGCATTCCACCGCTGATGATTTTGTGTCATGACCTCACAACATTTCAACATATCTCATGCATATGCAACCAATACTAGTTGTTTTTAGTAAGACTGGATTATTTTACCTCTTGTAAGTGTTAACTAACAAGTATTGATCCACCTCAACTTAGGTGTTAATTGAATGCCTCACTATTGATTTGAGGATATTTACATACATTGAAGATAATAACCCACAGTTCTTTCAGTAATTCTTGGGTTATGATTAAACTTTAGGTTTCAAAGATGTTTAAACCTAGGAAGATGTATTTTGGAGGGGAGGATGAGATTGTTAGTGAATATTCATGGAATGCAGAACGCAACACACACACATTTATATACAGGAATAGCATTTTAATTGGAAGTTGGTTTTCATTATTTCAATCCCCAACAGAAGAATCCATTAATTCAGAAGGCTTTATCAGAGGAGTGGAGCAGCTATGCAGAAGATCAAGGATGGAAGAGTGTTTTCCTGGTTACTGAACAACTAAAGTTGAGTCAGCAACAGCAACACAAATGAACCTGAAAAGTTCTTCTCTTGTCTAAACACAGTCTTTGATGATAAAGGCTAGATAGAGAGCTTATCTCTTGAGATACCTAATTAGGTTGGTGATCCACATATTTCTCATTCTCAGCATCATGCCTCTAATCAACAGCTCTTGTTTACACAGAAACACAATCTTCATAAATTAGTAAATGCCTCTTATCCAAATACCAGTTTATGCTGAAAACATTTGCAAGTCTTTCCTTTTAATCAACACAGCAACATGCCAGGTTGCCAAATATTATCATAAGCTTCATAACTCAATTCATTTGGGGCTAGGTCTCTTTATTGCCCTACGCTTCATGATTTGCTCAGCGCAGGTCTATTTATAAACCTTATGAAGTGACTGCCAAAAATGATAGCCTTAAATTATATTCCTCTCCTTTGTCTAAAATATTTAGTGTGGTTTGTTCTTTGTTCTAGTTCCTTAGTTTGTGTCATCTAATTATTTGAGTGGTGACAATGAAATATAGAAGAGTACAATGAAATGTCACAAGTAGGAGGGGGTTTTTTTGGTGTCTTTTTCTGGCATGAAACATTTTCATGTCTTTTCACTATAACAAATACTTATCTGAGAAAACTCAAAAAAGAAACCTGTTCATTGTAAAAAGAAAAAGCATTGTAGTTTGGAGAAGTGACATATTTATAATTCCCACTAAGTAGCCCCAAAGACATTGCTTCAGGCAGATGCCATGTTAAAAGGATGGCAGAATATTCAGAAGATATAAGAGGTAACCATGAAGTTATCCAACAGATGATGCTTTGATCTCCTTAATTTGGCAGCCACTGAAATGGAATTAAAATGTATAAGGGGTTTTTGCAATTTTCCTAAATAAACTCTAGCTTGTTTGCACTAATATGGCTTTCAAAATTTCTTCAGGCATAACCCTTAAGTAAAGCATGTGGCAATGATCTAAGTAGAAAGTTATGAAGGCATTGGTGACACAGTCCCCCTTCCTCAAGTTCCACCATTAGCAATGAAAGAAGACACCCTTTCAACACTTATGCCCTGTATTTCAGGAAACAGCAAAGTGGCTTCAAAACACAATACAGCATCCAATTGTAGCCCTTTCAAGAAAACCTTACACACATATATATTATGTAGTATGGATTAATATACAGGTTTTAATCAATCATTAACGTTAAGTTTGTGTGTGTTGTGTCTTGTTCCTAAAATAATGCATTTAAACTGCTTTGATCTCTTGGAATGCAAAATATAATCCTCCTGGGATAATTGTTGACATTATTATCACTTTTGACCTTAAGAGATGGAATCTAAAGACTTCAAAGAGTTTCTCACTTCTCTTCTCTATGGATGTCAGTGACTATCTTCACTATTTCCTAACTGTGGCATTGCTCAATTTTTAGTGAAGACACAGTACAGTTGCTGCAAATGACATTATGGCATAACACCATGGTTGGCTCTAACTTGAGAGCTTCAGTGTCTGGCCAGCAGACGTTGCTGATGGTGCCAAGTTCAAGATACTCTAGAAGAAAATAGCTTACCTCTCTCTTTCTTTATCTCCCTTCCTTATTTTTACATTATAGAATGGCCTTTGGTAATGTGGTAGTATAAGAAGATAGGGAAAGCATGCAAAATGTATCGTGCAAAACTCTTTCAAATGCCTTAATAACAGCTATGAGTCACATGACCTGGAATTTAGAGTTTTACAGTGTAGGAGTAGCAACATTCCCAAAGACTAGAAATGCCCTGAAGCAGTATTGCTCAACCTTAATGACTTTAAGATATGTGGACTTCAACTCCAGAATTCAACATGCCAGCTGGAGAATTTTGGGAGTTCAGGTCCACTCATAATAAAGTTGCTAAGCTTGAGAAATGCTGGTTTAAATTGCTGTTTTGTAAAATTTACAACAATTTTCTGGAAATTGTTTTCTCAGCCTGATCCAGTTTGTTTTCAAGCTCAAACTTTCTTTTGCCAACTTATCCCTTTTCATCAAATGTGGCCTCTCGTTACATGTTTTCATTCCCACATTACTTTTAGTTGGATAAAAAACAAAATAGATAAAGCATGCAGAAAATGGCTTTTCCAATCCCTTTGCCAGCAATGGCCATAGGATATATTTTTTTTTGAGTAATAAATTAACAGATTGCATCTTTTCCTTCTTGTACAGTAGTTTCTTAGGGTATGTCCAAGCAATAAGGGAGGCAGAAGGAGATAACAGACAGAGGAAGCTTATAAATGAACAAACACCTGCCTTTCCCAGAGGGATCCATTTGGATCCATTTTTCTGGAATATTTTTTTCTCCGCTGCCCTTCCACTGATTCAACCCATTTTGTAACATGATCTTATTTACTTGCCTAATTCTTATTTATTTACCTAAACCTGCACATAAAATTTGGTTTGTTTCTGTTCTGTTTTCGGAAACAGTAGATATCCTGCTTATGGGAAGTCTGACAGGTAGAGATGGCAGTAATGAGATTCTTTTTATAATTTCTTTCCAACCTTTTATTGGCTTGGAAACAGTCGAAAGGGGAAAAATGCCCTTGACTTGAACTTGACTCCTGGGGTGTGCACAGTCATATCCATGTCATTTTCTTGGCAACAGCATGAAGTACTTTGCATGGCTGTTTTCGGGGATGTGTCTTCTCCATCGAGCCTATACACCCCAGGAATTTCCTGGAGGTTCTGCCCCATCTAATTCCTAACTCCTTTATCTCTCTAAGCCCAAAGGGTTCATCAGGTCTTAACTGTCTGCTACAGTAATGTAGCATATAGAAATAAATGCTTAAGATCAATTTGTGATTTGAAAAAAAAAATAAGTGTAAGATTTGACTGTGTTCCAAAAATACGCAAATGGTCATGTTTTCTTTTCTAACTTTTTTGCCTTTTGTTCTTTGCTCCCCATCTGGCTTTGTGTCACTACAGAGAAGATTCTTCCCACTGACATGCTGTTTCTGGAAATATGTTGACTTTTTCTGCTGCGGATGTTTTGCTTTCTTCTTTCGTGCCAGAACTGAAACATAAGCTGCTGGAATGGGTAGAGAAGCAGCTTTCTGACAAGCACTAACTCCAAATAATATACTTAATTAAATGGAATGTTCCTATATTTCTTGGGATTTTTTAAACTGATTCCTGACTACCTTGTCTATATGTTGTTGGATGTACTTCATATTTTGTGAAATATACTTATTAGTGACTACTTGGTACTAAGTCACCTTTTATGTAGCATAGGCTTCCTCCTATTGATTTATATGTATGTATTAGGAAATGTATAACCTTTCTTTAGAATGAGTATTTCCAAGACTGTATACAAAAAAAAAAAACAATTGTAAGAACAATAGAAACAATAGGTTCAAAATCAGCCTGTTTTTTACTAGGAACCCAATAGTTAGGGCTTTAATGTGAAGCACAGTACTATTGCCCATAATTGTTTTACCAACTGTTTGCAGAATCTACTTTTCTAAATTCACCTAACACTCTGAATCCACTTTTGCAGCACAGCATGCTAAAATACTATATAGACTTATTTGTTATAGATAAAATTATTGCGATTTATAGCTGCATTTTCACAGTATTTTCCTTTTTAACAAATTATAATCCCACCCCAGCTTCCCCAATGACAAAGTTTTTTTTTCTAAAAGAAAGTGAGCAAAAAGTTTCAAAAGAAAACGATTCATTGCAGTTAATGAGATAATGCATATTTTAAAACTCTGATGTATCCCTATATTTACAGTAACTTCTGAACTTGGGCAATAGAAAAGATAATCAGAAGAAGTTAACACCGGACACTCCTGTGTATCACTGGTTATCCCAAGCTGGGGCATTTTATATAGAAAACGAGTCACATTCTTTCTTTTCAAAGATGCGTACTATGACCTTTGAAGCTGAGCGAAGTGCTTGTCTCAAAGTTGAATCAACTGCCTTTACTCTAGAAACCGTCCCCGTTTTCCGGGGAAGCGGCTTAAAGTCGTTCTGAACGGCTCAGGAATGCTTCCCTCCCGCATCACGGAACCTCCCCCCCCCCAACCCCATTTCAGGGTCTTTCGCTACCACAGCTACTGCCGGAGCGAACCACCCACAAGGGTGGCGATGTGACGCTTGGGAAATAGCATCGTCCCTGGGCGGGGGTCTCAGGTAGCCAAGCACATTGTCCTTAACATATTTCAATGGAGACAGAAGTATTTCCACTTTGGGGGTTCCCAAGGGACCCCGGGATTACATCCCCGGAGCACCCAAGTCCCAGGGTAGGACCCCCATCCTTGTGGGAATGGTTTCCGCCGGACCTGCAGCTTGCCAAGGGCTGGAAGGCTCACGTACTGCAGAGGGCGGCAGAGATAAGGGCGGGTGACAAGAAGGGGCGGGCGCGGCGGAGCCGGACTGCTACTTCGCGGAAGACTAAAAAGCAGCAACAAAAGGCATCTCCGGAGCCGGAGCCTTCCCGCCCTTCCACCTGTGGAGCCGCTTCGCGCAGCTCCAGCCAAACCGCGGGGAAATGGGCAGCCGCGCCTGCTCGTGGCAGCTGGTGCTCCCGGCTCTGCTGCTCCTCGGCGGCGCCGAGGGTCAGCTTCGAGGTGAGCGCTTCGTTCCCACCAGGCTGCGGGGAATCCCGAGGGTTGAACCCGGGGCCTTAGCCCGCCGTGCCTAGATTGGCGGCGGTCTTGCCCATGTCCGGGTCACCTAATCCTTGTCGAAAGCCCGTGAGAATGGCTCCGCGTCCTGGCGGCTGTAATCCTCGACCCCGCGGCCGTTCAATCGGAGACAAGCATGCCTGGTTCGTCCGGCCGCGCAAGGCGAAGGCGCGCAAATACGGGGAGGGAGGTCAGCGCGCCCGGGTCTGCGGGGCGTGATGCTCCGCCGGCGGCGGCGGCGGCGAAGAAACACCTTCGATTTATTCGCGTGCTTTTTTCCCCAGCTCAGGCCGGGAGGGGTGGAAAAGCTCCCGGAGTTGGTGCTCCGCCGGTAGCACGTGCTAAAAGTTAAGTTTTCCGTCTCCACCGAAGACACAAAGACCAGCCTTAAGATGCCGAAAGGGACTGGAGGCTGCATTGATTTATCCCGGGGTTCTTGAATCCGGGAAAGATGCTTCTTTGAACCCCCAATCCCCGAGAGCAGCCCTGCTACCCCTCGCCTCGATTCGCTTTTCCCCACCCGCTTGGCTCTTCCAGTTCCCATCCGCCCCTCTGTTCTTGCCGGCCATCCTGTTTGCAATTTACAACTCCCTTCCACTCTACTCTTCTCCGCTGTTTCATCTTCTTGCGGGAAGCGGGGGTGGGGTGGGGTGAGTTTCGCCTTTTGCTGGTTGGAGTTGAAGCCCCCGCCCGTTTGCTTTAAAGTGGGTTTTTGTATTCTTCCGTTTTCTTTTCAATTGGGTAAAACAAACCAAAAAGATTAAATTAAAGATACTTTTTTAGAAGTTTAGAAATGTTTGTCTTCTTGCGGGCTTGGTGGAATTGCCCTCAAGGCTGGCATCTTGCCTCCCAACAAAAATAGTCAAACTGACAAGTCTTCCCCTTCCAGCTTTTCAGATGCTCTTTTCTTTGTAAATTGGCTGAGTCAGATATGAGAACTATCAGGGGTTCTAGAACCATTGCAACTCTGACGGCTGCTGGTTCTCTTCCCCCTCTTTTTTTTTTCTTCCCCCCCCCACCCCATGGGAGTTTGCCAATCTCCATTCTTAGCCAAATGGAATTTGGGACTTCATAGTCTAGGAAGGGGACTAGCATGGGGCTAGTCAGACCCATGACGCACCGCAGGGGAGTGCTGGATTTCATGAAGTTGCTTTTGTGCGACTGAAACAAGTGTGTAATCAGCTATTCAGAACAGATAACGGTGATGGTATACAATACTGTGGGTTCTGGTGAATGGGAGAAACAAAGCTTTTGGAATATATCTTGTACCATGAGGATTAGAAATTGAAAAAAAATCTTGCAGAGCTGCTGTAGGTGGAAAAATATATCCTAAGTACATTATAAATTGTCTGTAAAGATTACAGCTGGATCTCTATTCTGAATTGGGGGACGGAGGAGGAAGAGAATAAAACTATTAAGATTGAAAACACATGTTGTTTTATAAAGATATAATTATTAATGCCAAAAGTTGTTTTTAAAAATTCTTTGGTAGAAGAAATCATGTCTTAATTCTCTCTGTGTGGGGGAAAAACAACAGCATAATCATATACATTTCAATTTAAAAGTCAATCAGCATATTAATTTTATAATCAGGAATTACTTTAAGATTTAAGGAGAGTGAAACAGGTTCAGTGAACAGTAATAAAGAGGATCAAAACTAAGTCAGTGATTCTTAAACCATTTCACCCCTTTCCTGATCTCAATGTCATTGCCCCCCACCCACTCAAAGACTTTGTAGCTTTACACATTTATGGCAGTGTCAGCCTCTTTTTACTTCACATTTTATTTGTTTATCAACATATAACATACAAACAAAAATAATGGGAAAGGAGGGGAGGAAATAGGGACAGGAGAAAGAAAAAGTGAAGGAGAAAGAAGAAAAGCATTGGCTTCCAACTCTTTTTAGCGCAGCAGGATAATATACAACCTTAACTTTTTACTTTTATGTAGTAATATATACTAGTCATTTCTATAACAACAAACCTACCTAATAAGTTTCATTTTTTTTCCAACTCAAGCACAAAAATACAGAAGTGGTTTCCAAGTAAAAAGAAAGTTAATTGTATGCTTTTCTTTAATTGAAGCAGTCAATTTGGCCATCTATGCTTACTCCATCAGCTTTTGCAGGAAGTTATCTTTTGTGGGAATTAAAGTATCTTTTGATTTTTGTATATAAAGCACTCTTGCTGCTATCAGCATACATTTGAAGTCCTTTTAGGCAGTGGCTGTCTCAAACTGGATCCTCAAGTCACAAACTCTATTACATCCAGGAGGCGCCCAAATTAGTAAAACCCTCCCAATCCTGGTAATTAACCCCAATTTAAGAACACTGAATTAAGAACACTCTTATGAAGAGACATGGAAGAACAGGATAAGTCTTAACATTACAAGTAGTCCTTGACTTACAACAGTTCATTTGGTGACCGTTCAAAGTTACGTCACTGAAAAAAGTGACTTATGACCATTTTTCACATTTACTACTATTGCAGCATCCCCATGGTCATGTGATTTATATTTGGATGCTTGATAACGGTTCATATTTATGACGGTTGCAGTGTCCCATGGTCATGTAACCACCTTTTGCAACCTTCTTACAAGCAAAGTCAATGGGGAAGCCTGATTCACTTAACAACCATATTACTAATTTAATAACTTCAGTGATTCACTTGACAAATGTAGCAAGAAAAGTTGTAAAATGGGGCAAAACTCAACAAATTTCTCAACAACATAACATAAATTTTGGGCTTGATTGTGGTCGTAAGTTGAGGACTTCCTGTATTAGCAGCTATTAAATCAAGTGATTGACTCCTTTCAGAGGATATGTTCAAATAGAGGGTCTCTGGGTTGATTTGACTTGGATTCCTAAATGATGAAAAAGGTTAGACTTGATGGCGTAAAGCTCTGCCTTCTGTTCATATGATTCTGTGTCCCTTGATAATACTAAGGTTTCTCAACCTTAGCAAATTTTAAGATGTGTGGACCCCAGAACTTGCTTTCTGGGGAATTCTGGAAGTTGAAGTTCACACATCATGAAGTTGCTAAGATTGAGAAACTCTGACAATTATTTCCTTAAATGTGAATCACCATTTCCAGAAGGTCACTGCAGATCACTATGGAATTTTTTGTTATGAGTAAACCATTTATGTGAGCTATTAAGTATGCAATAATGTTTTCTGAAGTAACCAATGGACCATTTTGCCGGCAACAGATTATCCCAGGAGTAGGATAAAGTTTTGTTTGAATTTTAGATAACTGGACTGATTGCTACATATTCTTAGTTTATCGCAAAGGAAAGACTAGCAGGCTTCCTGCTGCTTTCTAGATGTGCTAGATTACAATTCCTATCCACAATGTTATAGAATGATAATTAGAATCTGGTACATTTGGAGGGATTGGAGGCGACTGGTACAACGGAAGCATGAAATCCCAAGAAATCTTTAGTAGTTGTCTGTTTTGGACAAGAACAATAGTTTATGGATACCATCTTTCTCTAATCTCTCCTTTTCTGTGCTGGAATTCCACATACCAGAATTTATTATTTGAGAATTGTGTAACTTTTACTCATACCACATCTGGAGAGAACAGCTTGTGGATATGTGTATCTGAGGTGTATTTACTCTGTGTATCAGAGAAATTATGCAAAAAAATGGTTTCTTACCTAAATCTCTTTGTGATTATATGCATGATAATCCAGATTTTATTACATATTTGCTGTTACAGAAACTTTCTATGTATTTCAAGAAATGCACTTATCTGACAAAAACTCACTGTTAGAGATAGGGAAATGGATGTGATAAATTCAATCACGAGGAATCAACATATTGATATTTCATGGTAGAAAAATAATTTTAAATATAATTTTGATAAGGCTGTAATAGCTGCTTACATAGTAGATAGTATCTAGATTCTACTTTATTACATTTAATACTGGATTTCTTATAACATACAATGATGAAAAAAGCAAAATGCTAAAAAAGAACATGCGTTGCTTGGTGTGTTTTATTTATCTGTGTCTTTCTTTTCTCTCTGCTAGATGCTACAAAACAAGACTTTTCTTTACTTACAAATTTGTGACCTGCTTTTCATTACTGTATTGAAAATGTTGTGCCCATTTACCAATTTTTACAATATCTCCTTTCATTTTTAAGTGCTCTTTAATTTCCAACCAATTTTCTGTAATTCCTTTCCATAGAAAATGTGCAAAAAATGGAATAACCTTACAGTATCTTTTGTTAGTACTGTTTGAATTACTTGCTCAGCAGATTGCGAACAATTTATTCCATTTTTTTAAACACATTAAACAAATGACTTGTTAATAGATCAGTAGTATTATAAGCATTTTACAGTTTTGTATAAGGGTAATTGTATATAATTTGCTTCTGAGATAACAAGACTATGAAGCAGAGATTACAGTATTCTATGGATTTTTTAAATTATCTTAAAGAACAATGTATTCATTTGGTATGAGCAGTTGGAATTGTCCTTGCATTAAAAATGTATGTATCATCCTCTTCTATGAGGAGAGATTTTTGTATTACCATCTAGACCAGGGGTGTCAAACTGGCGGCCCATGGGCTGGATGCGTCATGCACAGGCCACACCCACCCCAGCTCCACGAAGTGAAAAAACATTGTGATACATAATGAGATGGCAACGTGACACCGCAAGTTTGACACCTTTGATCTAGACAGTACCAAGAAATGAAAAGGGACATAAGTCATGTTTTAAGCTATTGTTTGCAGAAAATCCATAATACCTGTCCACACACTACTGTGTTTCCCCGAAAATAAGACCTGTCTTCTATTTTTTTGAACCCTGAAATAAGCGCTTGGTCTTATTGCCATGCGCTCAAAAGCCCGATTGGGCTTATTTTCAGGGGATGTCTTATTTTGGGAGAAACGGGGTAATAATACATGAAGCATGGTATTTACATGCTAAACAAATCACATTATGTTAAGATGGGCTTTATAAGTTATTGCCAATATTTAAATCACCTTGTAGTTACATTTTTTTCGGGCTCTAGGCAGACCTGCTGGATGAGATACTGTTTCTGTTGATACTAAACACTAAATACATTTTCAGTGGGCTTAACAATCAGTCAATCTCTATTGTTATTAGTGATCAGAATTGCAGTTAAAAAATTAAAATTTATAAAATAAGGTAAAACTAAGCATCACTGGATTCTTTCAAAAAGAGACTGGACAATCATTTGTCTGAAATGGTATGAGGTCTTGAGCAGAGGATTGGACTAGAACAGGGGTCTCCAACCTTGGCAACTTTAAGACTTGTGGACTTCAACTCCCAGAGTCTGGGAGTTGAAGTGCACAAGTATTAAAGTTGCCAAGGTGGAGACCCCTGGACTAGAAGATTTTCCAGGTCCCTTCCAACTCTATTGTTCTATGCGCTAATCAATATGATTGGTTACAGTAGATTTTGCAACCAATTATATTTTGTGATTTTTTTTTATCTTTGGAAGTTTTAACGTCTATCTTTTTAAAAGTGGAATTACTGATAGTTATAAAGGATTGACTGTATTCATTAACATTTTTTTTTGCAGAAATGTCATGACCGTTATATGATTACATATCTGTCTATTTTCTTTGTCAAAAATCTCTTTACTATTTCATGAATGTATTGGCAAGCATCTGATAGAAATCTGAATGAATGAATGAAAACCAGCCCCCTGCAAAACCAGTCTCTAATGGTTTTATATTCCTCCTCTTTTCCACTGTACAACATAACATGGCATACAGGTAGTTTTCAATTTACTATCACAATTGGGATTGAAATTTGTAAGTAGCTTTTTAAAAGTGTCATTAACTTTGAACAGTTAAACAATCTGTCATAAGACAAGGACAACCTGTACATAGCAGGATGTGAGAAGCAAGGCCTCTATAATGACAGTGAGCATATCACTTAATAGCTATTATACATGCCCTCAGAAAATACCTTTGCCCCATTGGTTTATGAAGAACTTTATAAAAATATGTTTAGCCCTGGCAGTGCAGTGGTTAGAATGCAGTATTGTAGGCAAACTCTTCCCACAGCCTGGAATTTGATACTGACAGGTTCAAGGTTTACTCAGCCTTATATTCTTCCGAGGTTGGTAAAATGAGGACTCAGATTGTTGGGGGTAATACTCTAACATTGTAAACTGCCCAATGTCAGCATCTTATCCCCAACAATGGGACACCATGGGATGGTATATACGTCTGAGTGCTCTTGCTCTTCCTATTATAGCGAATTCTCCAACTCCTTGATTTTTAAAAAATCTTAAATCTTTTGAGAATGCAGCTGTTAACATTTTGAAAAGAAATGCATAATTTTTTGTATTAATTTGAATAAAATAAAAATTATGGTTTATTGATCTAAAATTATTTAGGAGTAATGTGCCTTCTGCCTTTTCTAATCCGAATGATAAATTACTTCAAAAATATTTTGGTATAACTGTAGTTTGATCAAAATTCTTGCAGTAACCAGCATGGTAAATAAAATCTGAAGATTCTTTCGTGTGCAAAAGAGTAGGATACACGAGAGAGAAATGTTATCCCAAGAAGAGCATCTTTATATGCATATGCATATGATAAAAGGGGGAATAGTCTTGCACAGTTAACTATGGCCTGGCTTACTGCTGATATACTGTACATGAGGATCCTATATAGGCTGTGAAAGATTTACAATTTCTTCTCTGCAGGATGTGCCTATGGGTATTCAGTGGCTTTAGCAACAAACTTACACAAAAACTGTTCAGCCTAGTATGTATAAGGAGTAGAGACTGATTTAAAATCCACTGATTCATCCTTCAATATGATCCCTTTCAGATTTATTTGATGACAACTCTATTAATTCCATCCAGAAGTTTATTTTGAGTAGATCTATACAATGACAAATCTGATTTGGGGGCCTAATTTGGGGTGACCCAGAGCTCTAGAAATGACTAGTCTGATCTGGAGCATACTGATAATAATCTAGTCCCACTGATGAAACGAAATTCTCTCAGAGTCTGAAGTTTGAAAATCAATATTTATTTTTCATCAGAGAATGATAAAATTATTTAAAAAGATGATTACTTTTCCTGAGTGCAGTGAAGATGACTGATGAGTCAGAACTATAATGGAGAATTTTACTGACTTTTCTACAAATAAATACGTCTCTAGGTCAGATCAGCAATAGCTGATAAAACATCACACAGCTGCCCAAGATAAAAGTGGATAAAAGGCATAGGAAATCCTTTTCAGCCCCCAATTTTTATTAAAGCTTCCTCCCCAACCCAAATATTGTGATTGGCATCTCCAAGGCAAACAAGAATTTCTTTTGAGAAAGGAGCTGGCCCAAATGCTCACCTTTCTCTTATCCTTCCATATCATCTTGGTGCTATTACTATGGCATGCCATACCCAGAATGTAGTCGGTAAAGACCCAAAATTCAAAAGTTTTGACTTGTACATTTTGCCCTGAATAGATGAAAAGCAGTTATGAATAACCCTACTTCTCTTCTAATTAATTGCACACTAATCTGATGGTCATGCATTGTACACAGAATAAGTCAGTTATTACGTAGTCCTCTATTTACAACGGTTCATTTAGTGACTGTTCAGAGTTACAACGACACTGAAAAAAGTGACTTATGGATGTTTTTCACATGACCATTGCAGCATCCCCACAGTCACGTAATCAAAATTCAGATGCTTGGCAACTGACTCATATTTATGATGATTCCAGTCTTCCAGGTTTGCGTGATCGCCTTTTGCGACCTTCTGACAAAGTCAATGGCGAAGCCAGTTTCACTTAACCACCATACAACTGTGGCAAGAAAGGTTGTAAAATGGGGCAACAACTTTCTCAGCAACAGAAATTTTGGGCTCAATTGTGGTTGTGGGTTGGGGACTATCTATATTTACAACTCCAGCAAGAATAAAGTAGCATTTATTCTGCCCACAAAGGGATGACACATACAAATCTTGTGAAGCTGTTCTGAATAGGATAAAGATTAAGTTTTTAGTAAACAAATGCTTTTGCCTATCTCAGAAAAATGTTGACTTTTGTGTACCCAAAAATTATCATCATGTACTGATTATTTGCAGGAATTTACAGGACCTAAACAGACGGAAGGATTCTTCTGAAAGTTTTCTTTGTTCTTTAATAAGGATTCAAGAGCTGCTGTCCTTGGGACGCTCGTTGCTGTTATCTTCCAGACAGGATAACGAAATACTATGTACTTTAGAAAAACATGCTATATTAAGAGATTACTTAATTATTTTTTACAAATAAAATATCAAATTTTTAAAGAAATATTTAATGGTTATAGTACAACTTTTATAAAATCCTCATATTGCCTCTTGAAACAGCAATTTGGTGTTAGTGACAATTATTTTGTAGATGTAAATTTGTCCACATTCTGTTTGTTTGGTGTTTTTTTTTGGGGGGGGGGGAGAGAAGAATATAAAAAAAATCCTAACAAATTTTTGAAATCAAACTTTATTACAAAGAATTCTTCTTATCAGTTATCTAATATAGGTAGAACCAATGTCATTTAATGTTATTCTGTTAATAATTAGTTTTAACAATTTAGTAGTAGACACTTCTGATTAGTTTTTCCAGAATGCCACTAAATGACATGTTTTTAAAGAAATGAATTTAGTCTCTGAAGATTAATTATTTTGATAATTTTATTACTTTGTGAATCTCACAAAAGGGGACTCTTAGTAGATATTACCCTGAAATAAAATTTTTGTTTTTTTCAAATATATTTACTATAAACTGTAGCTGCTCCAATCTTTTTAGGATTTCTATGTATACATCACTTTTTATCTTCTGGAAGGAAGGTGTTTTTTTTTTTTACTGTCAGCAGGGTATGGTGGTGCCAAACTGATAAGAAATATTATCTGTGAAGTTTGTGTAGTAAATAACTTGAAGGAGTTTAGAGGATTGTGAGCTTTAATGAGATAATGTAGACTCTGAAATATTCAAGCAGCAAAACAGATGGTTTTATTACTTCCTCTTGGAATTAATGGCTTCAAAATGTTGTCCGGAGTATTGCAAAATGCTTTTCAAGACAGGGATACACTCTTTGTCAGAACAGAGATAATGTAATTATGTCTCTTTAGATCAAACGTCTTAAATGTATTTATGAGAGAGAGAGAGAATGAGAGAATTGAGAATAAAGTTTTCCTAGAATATGTGACAGAAAAATCATCACATTGTCCTACTGCTAAATATAAAAAAATTAATTGAGTAAATAGAATATTGAAATCTACAGCATAGTTTAATTTTTAAAAAAAAATATGTTTAAATAACTAAAAATTAAGTTTTTATATTTAAGATTATGTTATCTCCTTGATGTAAAAAAAATCTAAGGATTTAATTATTAACAAGATATCTGTACTGAATATATAGATGATATATTTGATACTGAGGAGGAAAGTATATTTATACTTTTTGAATAAGCTATAAATTAGTTAGAATTTTTTCTCCTAGATAAGTCAGGTATTGTAAGCAAAGTTGTAGCATTAAATAAAGTAGAATAGCTATTCTGTGGCAGGACAATGTGCCATTTTATTTTTTATTTCTAGCTTCAGGAGAATGTAAAAGTTTGCAGCTGTAGAACTCAACATCTTTGGAAGTGGGGCAGGTAACAAATGTTCAGTTAACACACTCCCTCAGAAGAGGCCCAATAGAGTGGTAAGATTGAAAGCATTTATTTATTTAGTGTATGACATTAGCTAGGAGACTACAGTGTTAGTACAGAGTAATTGTTTGGCTGCCTAAGATTACTCTAATACGTTCGGTTCACACTTGTGCATTATCTATGGTGCATCACAGGGGATGAACTAGCGCCACACTCAGAATGGTTAACAACTTTCTGCAGTGTCATCTGGAGCTTTTCCCTTTACAGATATTGCCTCACGTTTGGGAATTTGGGCAGGTCCGGCACCGGTTGGGATCGTACTTCTGGATGAAGCACTGTTATTTCTCCCACTGAAGTGATACTTATTTACCTGTATGTAGTTTATATGTAACATGGTGTTTTTTAAAAAATTTATTTATTTTGTCACAACAGTATATGTAAACATCGACATAAAACAACAACACATCATAAAAGAAAAGAACATATATATGAGCAAAAGTATGCATCAACTATATTAATTTGATATAATGAAAGGGAACAATAGGACAGGAACGGTAGGCACTTTTAAGCTGAGGCAAGTGACGGGAATTACTCCATCACATGTTGGTAGGACTTGAATCACCAGAACACAGACTTTCTCCAGAATTTGTAAGACAATACTTAAATAAGCAGAAAGAATACAACAGCTTGCCCTTTTTAAATAAGAGGACAGGGAAAGACTCTTAAATAATAAATTTTCCCACTTAAAAAATATCAATTTTTTTATTCAAATGTCATTCATACTTTGGAAAATATTCAGCCTCTCTAATCCTCTAACTAGGGTGAAATGCTACCTGTTCACACCGGTTTGGGCGAACTGGTAGCGGCAGCGGTGGGTGGTTCGGAGAACCGGTAGCGGTGGCAGTACAAGGCTCCACCCATCCACCTGCTCAAACGTTGTTACTTCCTGGTTTTAACCTGTTTTTTATTTATACGCCAAAGGCTTTGTGCATGTGCAAAGGGTTCAAAATCACACATGACCCATGCACGCACTTCCGGACCGGTAGGGAAGGTAAGTAGATTTCACCCCTGCCTCTAACTCATTGAAATTTCTGTACTAAGGGTGTTAGGATCTATTGTTAAGTAAAAGATATCCAGAATATTTGTTCTGAAATAAAATATACACATGCTAGTGTACTCTTCCATTTGAATACCATGGTATTCAAAATCTGTACTTCTTTCTCCCAGCTCATGTGGGTAGGCTTTTAAAAATTCAGTACTGTAACTAAATGTCAGATGAACTTTCCAAGGTATAAAGGAGAAGATTGCAAAATGAAATTTAAATGCTAAAATGAAAAATGTAGCAGTGATTGCAGTTTTATAACCAACAATATTTTTGAGTATTATCTATAAATTAAATTATTCTTCAATAATATTTAATATGGTCTATTCAAGCACAGTGAATTATGCTTTTTGATTTAGCATTATGTAGGTATGTTCAAATTATACCAACTTCAGTGAGATTTGTTTTCATGCTATATTTAGAAGGGATTTTTATGTTCAAGGTACAACTTTTGTGTATGTTATCTTGTATATCCTTCTATCATTTTTTAAAACTGAGAAAACATATCTGGTTCTTAAAAGAAAGAATGCACAGCTGGGTAAAAAAAGCACAAAATGAATGTCACATTGTTATGGTAGGTAAAAGTTTTGAAAAAACTCCAATTCTTCACAGTTTGCTTGTTTAAATTAGTACAGCCTCATTTGTTTATTTTCCTAAACACAGATTAGCATTAGTATCCCATTAGTACTTTTTCATCTACGAGATTTAAAGAAAAAAAAGAAGGCCAGGAAATTGGTAGTCCCAAACCATAAATATATTTGCAGTTTCCTGGGGAGCAGCCTTATTAGTCTGTTGCAATAAAAATAACATAGAGGTAGTACTCAATTTATGGCTACAACTGAACCCAAAATTTTCATTGCTAAGTAAGACAGCGGCTAAATCTATTTTCCCCCCATTTTATGACCTTTCTTATTAAGTGAATCACTGAAATTGTTAAGATAGTAACACGATTGTTAAGTGAATTTGGCTTTTCCATTAAGTGAATTTGGCTTGTCAGAAGATCGCAATGTGATCACATGATCTCGGGACATTGCAACCTGAATTTTGATCATGTGACCATGGAGATGCTGTAGTGTACATAAAAATGGCTATAAAAACCTTTTTCAGTGCCATTGTAACTTCAGTCACTAAACAAATGGTTGTAAATTGAAGATTAACTGTACTGTATTTTGCCAAATAATCACACTTATTGTGCTTTATGAAGAAGATTTTAGATGGCAAAATGGGAGCCCCTTTATAATTAAAGGTGTCCATTACACCTCTACAGCATTTCCCACACTCAAAATTGGGCCAATAGAAGTTGTACTTTTGATATACAAACTTCAGTGTGTCATGCAAAGCTTTATATTGTCCTTGAGTTAGTAGGTTATTGTGTTAATTGACTATTCTTTGTTAAACTTGTTTAGAAGATTTTTACTTTCTGTTTTGTAAGTATCCTCTAAGTATTGCTTAGAGGTTAAGGGTCCGTAAATGTTACTGCTTCATTAAATAAATCTGGTACAAGTTTATATTCAGCTATCCTGAATTGTGTGTTAAGAACTAATATTTTGTAATGCATAGCAATTTCTTTTTGCCATGTATTATTAAATTAGTTATTGGCAGAAATATTGATTAAATTGGACTATGATGGGGAAAAACACTCTTTCTTGAACTTTGGAGAACTAGTTTTCATATAGTGATTCTCTCTGTGATATATTATAGTAAAGCAATGATTTGTTAATGTAGTAAATTTATAGCATGTTGCTACTAACACATAAGACATTACTTGACGATTTGATAAATATTGCCATAAAATGTTAATAAAGGTTCACATCTAATCTCTTTCAGGTTTATTTCCTGCCATTCTAAACCTAGCTAGTAATGCTCATATTAGCACTAATGCTACTTGTGGTGAAAAAGGCCCCGAAATGTTTTGTAAACTTGTGGAGCATGTTCCAGGCCGACCCCTACGCAATGCACAGTGTCGGATTTGTGATTACAATAGTGCAAATTTCAAAGGTAAGTTTATTAAATTTTTCTACACATGTTGTGAATCATTGTCTATCAAGTGGATCAGACCAGGAAAGCAATTCTATGGGAAAGCTAAAATGACTTTTATTGAGATTGGCTATAATAATAGAATTTTGCAACTCTGATTATACTGAATGCTGCATAGTATATTGTTCTTATACTTGGCTGAAATTAAAGGTGTTCAGCTGCTTCTAAATGTTATGTCATTGTTCTGAATTTTCGACTAAGTAACTACCTGCATATTTCCATCAAGGTTCTCTTTCTTATTCTTTACACCCACAACTATTTGAGTAGAGCATACAACTAGTAAGGTTAAGTCACGTGAAAGGTCCATTTTACAACAGAAAAATGTTTTAAAACAGAATTCTGAGTTGTATTTAATCTTAGATTTGTGGTCTGGTCCAGTTGTGAAATCTGAACCGGTTTACTATTGGTTTGCTGGCTGCGCATGCACGCTGTGTGCATGCATAGGCAGTGCGCACCACGTACCAAATGTGAGGTGCGCACGCGCAGTGCACACCAAAAGGAGGTTTGGGGTAAGTAGAACAGCACACAGGGAGGTGTTCAGCTGTGGCACGCAATCTTTTTTTTTACCTTTAAACCATTTTTTACAACCTATTTGGCCGAATAGGTTGTAAAAAAAATGCTTTTAAAAGTAAAAAAAAAAAGGCTCTGACGATCAGGCAGCTCAGCTGTGATTGTTAGAGCCTTTTTTTTTTACCTTTTAAAAGCATTTTTTAAAAGAAGCGCAAGTGGGCGACTGGGCATGGGCGGGGGACCAGGGATTTTTGTTACCGGTTCTCCGAACAATCCGCCACCATCGCTACCGGATTGGCTGATCCAGTCCGAACCGGGAGCATTTCATCCCTGGTCTTTATATAGCATAGTCTAGATTGATTGAACTGATTTATTTTCTTCTATAACTTGTATACATCAATATATGTGAGTGGTTGTAGCATGGCAATAATACATTAAGAGAAACTGGGAAAATTTGATCATAATTTGTGTTTGTTTTAGAACAACATCCTATCTCAAATGCTATAGATGGTACTAATCACTGGTGGCAAAGTCCTAGCATTCAGAATGGAAGAGAATACCATTGGGTAACAATAACTCTAGATCTAAGACAGGTAAGTAGAGACAATTTGTTTTCATTCTTAAAGGACTATTTGAATTTTTTTATTATTGCTCTTTAATGTACAATGATCGCAATTGGAAAATTATCTCATGTTTCTTAGAAGCTTAAGGCAACCTGCATTGAAGGTCACCCTTATCTTTATCTCCATAACATTTCTGTGAAGTAGATTGAGATAAATAAGTGCCCATAGCAACTCAATGCATACATGGTCCAGTTGAGTCTTGCATTTACATTTTTTCTGTTCATGGTACATATCGACACACTGTACTAGCAAATGTCAAAATTGCTCTAAACTATTGCAGTATATATTAGCTGACACTCAATTGATTGACCCTATATATCAACAATATATATGACATATCACTGAAATTTTCATTCTTTCTTCACAAGCCTTTGATTACTAGAAATCAGCAAGAAGTGCTCAGCTTTCTCTGGATTGAGTGCAATATTTGATCTTGAATAGTGTGCTAAGAAACATTCAAAAAGGCAATGCCTGGGGTGAAAACAAAGATGAAATGAAAGTAATTTCATTTGTACTTAACAACTTACATAATAGTTGTTTTTGCTTACTATTATATTAAAAATGCAGTTTGGTTAGTGCAGCTTAGCTATATGTCCTGTACTAACTGAACAAACTTAAAATAAGTGAGCAAAATTCACAGACACTTACACATACATACTTAATATGTGCTAAAATGGAATGATTATCTTTTGAAAAAGGATTAAAGGATTATTTTGAAATTATATATAAAAACTCCAACATGAGATAAGAAAACTACTTCTTTGGAGAGCTTTAAAGATGAAAGCATACTCAGAAAAGCAATTTATGTCTCAATACTAAGCCATTATTTGTAAAAAAGATCACTTTTCTATGAAAAGTTAAGTGATAACTTAAAATATGAAACAGCTGTTGACCTTGCTAGTTATATAAATATGGAAGTAGCTCTGATTGAGTAATTTGCAGTTGATATATATTTTATCAGCTTTAAACTAGCCTTTCATTATATGGCATTTGATTTAAAATTAAACTTGTGAGAGACAAAATTAACATTGGTCCATCTGCAGTTCACTGCTAAACATATTATTCAGACTTTAATTAACTTTTTAAAAAGAAGCATCATATCGTTTATATGTATAAAGTCTTTCCAAATCGGCGTTGCATCTTTCTTCTTAAGGCATTCCAGCATTCATTAAGTTGATTTTATACCTTTCACCATGAAGTGTTTCTTTTTCCTTATTTCTTTCTGCTCTACAGCATTTTATTTTTTTAAAAAAAGCATTTCATACCGATATACATTTGTTTTCAGTAAGAAAGCATTTGGCTTAGTAAAAATTGCTTGGGATCTGTGAATGATTACTCCTCAGTTAGTAATTTTAACATGGAGAAATTGCCCAATGTGTTCCAAGTTCTTCAGCTGTTTGAATTGCCTCAAGGGGAATACATATATATTAATTTCTAAAACTAATCTTGAATTATTAACCATTTTCCAAGTAGATATAAATTAAAACATACATTAATATTATATTAGTTTTGGAGGGTTAATTTATATACAGTAAGTGAAACATAGTTTGATAGTAAATTTTCCATTGTAAAACACAAGATGATGAAAATCAGTCCACTTTTGTGGAAGATAATAAACTGCCAAGAGCGGGCAGAAAAGAGGAAGAGATATGAAGTTATTTATTCATTATGTAGATTTAGAACTTACTTTTGAAACAAAATGACAAATCAAAATTCTTTTGCTATGGCTTTCTTTTTTGCTCTGATAAAAGTTACTTGGTAGAAGTTCTTGAATTTTTGTGATCTTACCTATTAAGAGTAGTTCTGCATGTTGGGTAAAGACTGAAATTTATGAAATGATTTGTTAGGGTGATCCTTGGATTAGTATTATATCCAGTGGTGGGATTCAAATAATTTAACAACCGGTTCTCTGCCCTAATGATTTCTTCCAACAACCAGTTCACCAAACTGCTCAGAAAGTTAACAACCGGTTCTCCCGAAGTGGTGCGAACTGGCTGAATCCCACCACTGATTATATCATCCCAGCAGTATCTTCTGGGAGGAGTATCAAAGTAGGCAAGATGGTAGCCACAGCTTGCAGTTGCCCTTGTTGATGTCACACAAATGTACAAAGGGGGTGACATTTCAATCATGGTGACATGATTTTCAGTTAATTATGGTTAAAATAAACCAAACTGTATGCAAACTCTTTTGGACAGTTTGTTGCACCTGGTCTATGAAACCAGTTTGGTAGCTAAAAGACCAGGACAAAGAAAAGTTTGCAGGTAAAATCTCTTTTGAGTCAGTCTTTATCTTTCATAACTTTATGTACTTGTTGTTTTCTTGGCTACAGTAATGGAATGATTTCTAATTGCCTTATTTAGGTATCTGCCATTTTTTTAGTTTTCAGTCCAGTCTACAGCCATGATATTTTCTGGTGGACTTTATTAAGAATTTATTTTTCTTTTGTTTAGTTACAGATAATGGCTTTAATAGTATATCACACCTCCAAGAATTTTCATCATTCCCTTCCCTTCCCATTTCATATTGCCAAGTAACATACATGAGAAAACAGAACAAATAAAAGAATAGCAAAGGAAAAAGGGAAAAGACCTGGAGGGTAGCAAGAGCATATTAATGGATTTTTTTGTGCCTTGGTAGTTGTGCAGTTGTTCACGTGGCTGTGAAGGGAGAATAATAGAGGAACTGTTGATGGGAAATGCAACAAAAGATTTCTTTGCATTCGCTGCCTCCATTTATTTCCTACAGCCTAACTAGTCATGCATTATTTATCATTAGAACATTATAGTTCGAGGCAACCCTGCAATCTTTAGTAAGGGAATTGTTGGCTAACTTTATACAAATGACTGTAATGTTTTCCTAAAGGGGAAAACTCTTTTTTGTTGTTTTAATAAAAATTAATTGATTCAAGGAGAATTGGGTGCTGAACAGAAGTTTCTTTATAGTAAGGAATAATCTGTCTAGAAAAGTGTTCGACCTAGACTTACTAGAGGTTTTCAAACAGGGGCTGACTTGTTGATTATGGTTTTGTGAATTCCTGCATCCAGCAGGAAATTGAATCAGATGATGACCTATTGGATCATTTCCATCTCACCTAAGTTAGAAAGCCTGCAACAATTTCTATGCATGACTTAAGGGTATAGCGCAATTCAGGCATAGATTTTAATCCAAAGCATTTGTGCTAGGTCTGTGCATAGACTTGGAACATGTGCAAAGATCTTCTGGATTGGAAGAGAGAGCTGACAAAAGGAAAGCTGTGAACATGGAGAAATAGAATATATGTGGCAGGTGGGTGCTAACCAAAGGAAGGTGTGCGTTGGAGATAAAAAAAAGGGGGTGTTGAATGGAAGCCGCAAGTGGATATAGAATTATAGAAAGATGGTGGCATCCAGAAAAGTAGAAAATAGGAGGTGGTTGGGAAAGAAGCTTTATGTTGCTAAAAGGGTAAGATGCCTGGACCCAGTGGATGCAACAATAGGAATGAAGTGGCAGTTGGAAAGGAAAGAATGCAGTGGTAGAGAGAAGACTCAGGTGGCTATGGGATGACACTGATGGCACAGGAAAGTTCAGGTAGGTATGGATAGACCCAGTGTACGGCACAGTTAAGTTTCCTTCTGAAGATGTTCAGAAAGTTGCTGAAAACATGCCTGTTTTCCCTGGCTTTGACTCTAGACTTTTAGTTGAGCTATTATAGGATGTTTTGTTGTTATATGGAGTTTCCCTTTTGAAAGTTTATGATTTCTTTAATTTCCTTTTCTTTTTAATTGTACTTAGCTTTTAACGTCTGTCACCCTGAGTTATCTGCAGTTGAGTGACCTCTAAGCTGAACTTGAATGAACGAACAAACAAACAAACAAATAAACAAACATGGCAGTGGTTAAGGAGAGTTAAAATAATCCAGAGTGGTCCTGCTTAACCTGTGCTCCAAAATACGTTTGTTACATTCATTTTTCACTTCATATGTATCATTAATACATTCTCTGATTCTATGAAGAATAGGGAAAAGATTTATGCCTATACTCTTACTTGGAAACAGACCAACTGCACCTGTGATTTCTTGTGGGAGAAAAGTTACTCAGAAACATTGTAAATTACAATCATGGGGATGGGAAAGAAAGGTGCTATAACATGTGAATTCATAAAATGTTCTGGTCTAATAATGCACTTCAATTCCAACTGTTTCCTGATGATTTGCAAATATTAAAATCAATAACCAACTCAGCAAATTTATACATAGACAAAAAATGAGTTCAGAGTTAACTGTACAAAAATCCAGTCCTGAAATATGTGGTGATTACATAGAACAAATACAGGAGAATATTTGTACATCAGGGTTAAAATGAGGGGTCCTTGGTGCTCTCCGAACTTGGTTGTTTTCTTGCAGACATTTCATTACCCAAACTAGCTAATATCATCAGTGCTAGTAATGATGTTACCTAGTCTGGGTAATGAAACATCTGCAAGAAAACAACCAAGCTAAAAGAACCTCTGATTGCATTGAAATATTACTACTTGAACTTCACCCAGGTTACATTCTTGCCTGTTTCTCCCTGCTGTCCTCTGAAAAGTTGAATTAAAAAACACCATTTGCAAGTATTTCCTTAATTAGTTCCAACATACGACAACTGGAATGTTAACTGATGGTTCCTAATTATTAGGGATATGCACACTTTATAATTTATTAGGAAAAAATATTGATCATTGCACAATCACAGCATCTCTGGGCTATTCATTAAAGCACACCTGTATTTAAAAAAAAAAACCTGAAAAAAAGATACATCATGGCATGCACAGCTGTATCAAATATATTAAGATTAGGAATTTTTCTTTTGAAGAAAACACTCAAATACAAGCTCCCCACACCCCATTCCATGCAATAATTAAATTATGACAAATTGTGGTACCTAAGGGATTTCAGTTTCCCACAAATAGTAGAAAGACATTAGAAGTGAAATTTATTTTGAAATGCTACAGCTGCATTATGCACGTTTTCAAACTCAGATACTGCACCTGAGTAATGTAAGAATATTGTTGCTGCAAACTTTATGCATAGCATCCGAAGCTGGTATAAATTTACTGTTATGATATTATATTATTTGCAATTTGTTGATTGTGTTAGAAATTATGTAAATAAGCAATTGCAGATTTACACAGACCTAATTACAGATTTACTACACCCATAATTGTCTTAAATCATACAAATAGCTTACATAATAGGATAGAAAACTAGTATGGCTCTCGTTAAATATTTTATGCTTAAATGGCAGCCTGTTAGATCAGTTTTTAAAAAAATATGTTGTAGTACTTAGAAGAGAAAATTGTATGATTTAAGTGATCAAGCTGTTTCTTGCTATCAGGGCATATAAATGTTGTGTTTTATTTTTGTATGGACTTGTTTTACATTGTATTTTGATGGAGTCACTGAGAATTTTTTTTATTGTGGCAGCATACAAGTATATTTAATAAATAATTAAAATAAATCTTATAAATTAAATTACTTTGTTAGGAATGTGAAGATTTATCTTTGTATATATTCAATCTAAATGAGACCTTTTAGCATGGATTTATAGGTTAGTACAAACCAGCAGTATCAAAATATTTTAAAAATTCTAATTAAAAAGTATTTTTCAATGTAAAATGTATTTTACTTAGTCTATTCTGGTTTTATATTTATGATGTTACATTTTAATTCTGTCATCCTTCGATGCTTGGTTTTAAAGGTTTCTTATGTTGGGAAAAGTATGTAACTTTTGAATCTGAAAATTAGATCAAAATTAAATTGAACTCTGTATAAAGAACAGCCATGGAAGTACAATCAGCAGTTGAAATGTAATGCAAAGTATTTCTATAATAAGCTATATAATCAAAAGAAGTAACCTTGCATATTATTGAAGCCTGTAAACCTTATTTTGGGCGTGTTTCTGATAAAATATTGGTCCTTTCTGTCACATTATTTTTAGATCTTTCAAGTTGCTTACATCATCATAAAAGCTGCTAATGCTCCAAGGCCTGGAAACTGGATTCTGGAACGTTCTGTGAATGGTATTGAATTCAGCCCCTGGCAATACTATGCAATTAGTGATACCGAGTGTCTAACCAGATACAACGTGACACCAAGACTTGGTCCTCCTACATACAAGAAAGACAATGAAGTGATATGCACTTCCTATTATTCTAAACTTGTTCCACTTGAGCATGGAGAGGTACATTTTCTTTTCGTTCGTGTGCCTATTATTTGTGGAGGGAATAAAATGATAAAGTGTTAAGAAAAATCACTCTGCTGAAAAGTTAATCCTGTTTTTCCTTCATCTTTTATCTGTCATTAGTAGCAGCTGAGGCAGGTGTAATTTCTGAGGATCAGAAGCTTTCCAATTTATGAATCACTCTTGGGGGGTTTTAGTCTCCACGCAGGTAGAATCCCACAGATCTGGTACAGTGGTGTGTTTCAAATTTTTTTTCTACCGGTTCTGTGATCGTGGCTTGGTGGGCGTGGCAGAGGAAGGATATTTTAAAATCTCTGTTCCCACCCTACTCCAGGGCAAGGTTACTGCAAAATCCCCATTTCCTCCCAATCAGCTGGGATTGGGAGGCAGAGAATAGATGGGGGTGGGGCCAGTCAGAATTTTTACTACCGGTTCTCTGAACTACTCAAAATTTCCGCTACCGGTTCTCCAGAACTGGTCAGAACCTGCTGAAACCCACCTCTGATCTGGTAGTATCGGAACAAGGTAATTATTCTGTTTTGATACTAAACTAGTGCAACACATTGTAAGTGGGACTTTATTTGAAAAATGTGCAGAAGTTGAAATTAGTGGAAAGTACTGCATGGAGGCTGCTAACCAGTAGTGGGTTTCAATTTCGTTTGCTAGCAGTTTGCTTATGGGCGCGCACGTGTGCATGATGCTTCTGCGCATGTACAGAGATGTCCGGATGGGTGAGCAGAGCCTCCTGCCGCTGCTGCTATTGGTTCGCCCGATCCAGGGCGAACCGATAGCAACCCACCCCTGTTGCTAACCCAGGAAAGGCAAGGTACAGGGATCACATGTCTTTATAAAAAAACCTACAGTGGATGCTACTTGTTTTCTAGGGATAATTTAAGGTGTTTATGAGAGGGTTAAAATATCTCTTCTGCTGTGAACCTGTTCCATATTTTGGATACCCCTTTTGAAGATGTTGACCAGATGCCAGTATCTATTTCTAATAAATGAGAAGGACCTTATTCTAGTTGCTTTTGTATTTTTCTCCTAAGGATGTGAATTTGACTGTATGCTCTCATAATTTATAAAATTGATTTCGATTTGTATTGATTGTTATTTTGCTTTACACTTGTATTGTTATTTTAAATGTTGAGATCTACTTTGTTTGCTTATAAAAAGAGGACAGTTGATAAGCTTCATAAATAATTAAATAGCACAATAGATAAAATGTGTATTCTCCTTTAGCTGGCTCTCAATTGTTTTGTAGGGAAAGTTTCTAATAAAATAGTTCAATTGCTTTAGGAAAAAATAACACGGAATAAAAATCTAAATGACTGTATGCAGCTTGAACTCTGAAATAATTGTTGGCATTGTTTCAAGGAGAGCTTGATCAAAAGAGCTGGAATTGGCAGATCAACAGTTGATTGTTATTCCTTTTAAGCATCTCTATTCATACTTGCTGTCTGGCATAGATCAGAGAAGCAACCCATGTTGTAAGGAAATTGTGCATTGAAAACTAACCTACAATGAATGTTTTTCCTTATATACCAGCAAATAGAACTCTGACCTCAATACAAAGTTACTAGAAAAGAAATCTAAATTTTTTCTTAAAAGAGTATGTGCTTGGAACTAAAACCACTACTAATATTAATTTAGTAAATGTTAAATTACTGCTTTAGACCCAGTTACAAGCATGGTCCAGCATTAAATTTAGATATCAGATTGCTGGATATTCCTAATGTTTCCTGAGCTGAAACATTTGTTTTAGTCCTCATAATTGAAAGAAATTTAGAATAAAGCATGTTAGGAAATTTTAGTAGACTTTAACTGGGTTTAATGCTTTCCTGACTTTGAATGTTTTATAGTTAAATTGAATTAGCGCCTATACGTTCCAGACAGATTTTATATCATGGAGAATTCTTTGAATTAAAGTCAACATCTGGAGAGCATCCAAGAAGGAGAAGGCAGGTTTAAGTTCTCAAATTATTTAAACAAAAATCCAGCTGTCAACTTCAGGCACTGTCTTCATCCTGCTGCTGCTAGCCAGGGATTCAGGCAGTGGATGAGGGGGCAGCTCTAAGATGTAAACACCAAGCCCTGCAGGGTAGTGGAGTCTCATCTACTGAAGGGAGATCTCTAGGCCCAACAAGGGAGTGGGACAGGATGGTGAGGTATGGCACACTTAGTTGCAAGTAAGGCTGGAGAGATTGTAGTGTTTCCCTGGGTGAAAGTAGAGGCTATGAAGAAGGCACTGTTCAGAGTATTGTCAGAATTGTAGGAAGTGGAGGGATGAAGGCTTCTTGGAGGGCCAGGGCATGTTCTGCATCTCACATTGGAAGGGCTTCAGCAGGCTTCAGTGAGGTGTAGAGGTGAGCCCAGTAACAGCAGAGTCTACCTTTAGGCCCTCTACTTGTTCTTGGCCAAGACTTCATCCTAACAAAGCCTTGCAGGGCCTGTGGTTTCAGTGTGTTGAAATCCACACATTAGTTCTTCACATGTGCACTCTGCAGGTTATAAGTGCAGACGAGCTGTCAAGTTGCCAAATTCTGATCAGGCGAAGACAAGGGCACTGCAATAGCCAGAACTTTGAGGATCAGCAGTAACTTTCATTCAATGTTGCTGTAACTCTCAATAGTTGCTTAATGAATTGTTGTTAAGTATAGCTCTCCCTGAATTTCCCAGGACACAAACACAGATGTAACAGATGGGGAAAAGAGAAACACACATAGGCAAACATATGCACAGATGGAATACATTCCATTATTTTGTTACAACGAATAAAATATAAATTCTTCCAATGTCCAATTTTGCTAAATGGGTAGGGGAAAAAAGTAAGAAATATGCTCTGCGTACATCTTGGCCCATTCTGAGCTTTAACTTAGTGACACTTTCTCTATAGCCTACAGTCTTAGTGACCAGTCCATTTTTCTGCCTCAGATATATCATTCATTTTCAAGTTTGAATTAGACTTTTTTGAGCTGTTGGCTTTTTAAAAAAAATAATATTTATTAAATTTCCAAAAGTTAAAATACACAATACAAAAAAACCCTATAAAACACAAAAGCAAAAAGTGTAAAACAAACAAAGACTAACACATCAAAATTACAATACTCATAACATGAGCTGTTGGCTTCTATTGCCATTCCTCATAGTTTTTTTTCTCTTTGGAATTTTTCTAGTTCTGCTTTTAGTACCTTCTTTTTAGGAATTGCTACCTATCTTAAGCTCCTTTTGCTGTAGGATCCTGCAGTCCTGCAGATTGTTGTTGAGTTTCCTTTAATCTATATTTTTGAAGTTCAAAATACCTCTTTAAGCACATTTAGTATCCTGTAAAATCCATACGTTCAGCTTGATTGCATTTCCACACTGTTTATTTCTTTGATTTTCCTCTGTTAGTTAGTAACAGGTCAAGGACTGCTGATCTTCCTGTGCCTTTTTTTCAAACTTCTAAAGCAGAAATTTGTCAGGATTGTGAGTTAGAAATTTCCAGGGAGGGCCACTGTTGGCAGAGTTTATCTCCCCATAGAAAAAAAGGGTTTGTATGAGATACAGACAGCTGATTCAACATCTTTAAGAAGGAATGTAAGGGGTGTGTGTGTGAGGATGTATTTAGTGAACTTAATAGAATTTGAATTTGGAAAACCTTAGGCAGATCAGTCCAGTTCTGTTATTGTGTTCTTAAGTTGCTTAAAAAAAAAAAAGAATTTACTCAGACAATACACTGCTTATTAAACACTCATATACGTTAAAGAAAAACATATAAATAAAAAACAAAAAAAAAACTTTGAAAAAGTAGCTTTAGATAAGTAAATATAGACACAAGAAGGAATTTTATGTATAACAAAATGCAAATAAGAAAATATAGCACTATTTGGCCTGAGTTTCACAAAACTTTGATGGTTCACCATTTTTCTTTTGACCTGTTTTGCTGGCACACAAAAGCTTTTTTTTGTTTTGTTTTGTTTTGTTTCTGTACTATAAGCTCATTGGCTCAGATAAATTATTCTAAATTCTTACAGAAGCCTATGAATGAGGAAACACCACAGTTATTTTTGCACAAATGTGGACAATGTGTTTATAATTAAATTAGTCTTATTGTTTAGATACACACATCTCTGATCAATGGGAGACCTAGTGCTGATGACCCTTCACCAACATTACTGGAGTTTACCTCTGCAAGATATATCCGTCTCCGATTACAGCGGATAAGAACTCTTAATGCTGATCTCATGACCCTTAGTCACCATGATCCTAAAGATGTTGATCCTATTGTTACAAGAAGGGTAAGCAGATGATGTTCATTTATCAGTGTTTGAAACCTGTTCTCTCTGCCTTGAGAGAATTGATCCTATTTGTTAATTTTTTGACATGGAAAAATTAAGACACTTGCTTAACATTGTCTTACGGGGTGCTTTTTAAATAATATTCCTAGAAATCAGGAGTGCTGAGAGATAGTAATATGCTAAAACAGTGTATCTGATGATGTGATGAGACATGGGCTGCTATTCTGATCCAGCTCCCCAAACACGACAAACTGTCTATAGTTAAATCAATGATTCCTTTATTAGGAGTGCCAACAGTCCCGGCAAAAAGTATCTCTCTCACCGCAGGCTAACATGTCTGTCCAGCAGAGAGATGAATAGTTGTCTGCCACATCTATTCATCTCCACTCCCTGCTTTTTATCCCCAAAGCTAGAGTGGGGCTTTGCTAGCAGCGGTGGCTCTTCCAGCCCAAGGATCAGCCCACAGATTTCCACTGCTCTCCTCTCCTTTGCCTTCTGTGCATCTATGCGTAGGCACTGGACCCAGCTGTTCCTCCTTTTCCTTATCAGCCACCTCCAGACCTGGCGGCTGTTGACTCTCCATCTGAGAGCTGATGGACAGCCCAGACTCCGTCTCTGTCTCTCTCTCTGACAGCTCCAGTCCCTCTTCCCTCTCGGAGCTCTTAGGTTGCCTTGATGCAGACCCTGACTCCCACATCACCTCCACATCTGATTCAGCTGCTGGAGGGGCCAGTGGCCAACAGGTCACAACAGCTACCTTCCACATTAGCCAACTATCTGTTTGGTAACCATGACGAGGGATTTAAGTATGGATTTAGACTTCTTTCAGGGTCAATATGTTTATTACCTAGTTAAATAAATATTAGTAAACAAGAATTGCTCTTCAAATACAGAATTGATTGCTGAAGCCAACATGTGAGGCAAGGAGCATGATACTATGTTAGAAATGCACTGCCTTAACACTGACTTCTAGCTCATAAACTTTGTTCTGTAAAAATCAACAGTACATACTCAATTTATGCACCAAGTATACTTTTATATAAAATACGGATAGTATCTTGATATCGTGATATATTGTGAACAGTGCTTTGTTGTAGAGTAGCAACAATAGCAGTGAAGTAGTATTATCTGAAGCAGGGATATCAAACTCACGACGTCATGTTGTCATTACGTGACATATCATGACTTTTCCCCTTTGCTAAAACATAGGCTGCGAGTTGGACAACCCTAATCTGAAGGCTCTAATACTATTTTACACTTAGCTTAACCTAACAGGTGCCATAACCATGCTAAAACTATTCTTGTTTCATTTCTATGAGAAAGAAGACATATAATTAATTTTTAAACTTTCCTTAAAAACAATCTTATTAAAATATTTCTGTACATTAAAATAATTTTAATTTTGAACACAAGTAAATCTGAGTTCATACAATATAATGTGTTGTATTGTGTTGTATATGTATGTCCTTGAACAGCTTTATGTTATTGGTAGGGATTTTTTCATCTAGCATAAGAATATGACTCCAGTGCCCTGACTGATCAATGTAATGTGTGTGTGTGAAGACCTTCTCATGTAAACTCATATGTAAATTCTAACTGAAGTCAATTGCAATTTAGAAACTGGATTTTTAAAAAATTACAGTTAAATATTTATGCATCATTTTCTAATGAATATTGGCTATTGGGTTTCTAATATTAAATGCATTAAACTTAATGAATCAAACTTTGCTTTATTTAGTATTACTATTCAATAAAAGACATCTCTATTGGAGGTATGTGCATTTGCTATGGCCATGCTCGAAGTTGTCCTTTGGATAAAGACACAAAGGTACTATTTTTTTATTTCTTCCTATAGACAAATATACATTTTTTTCCTTTTTTGAAAAGCAAGATTATTTAGAAAGGTAATATGGTTGTCTGCTATTTATTGAAATGATAGTATTTCTGACATTTTTCTGTGCTTTATCTCATATTAACTTTACATGAACTAGAGGGCCTTTTAAATCAGAGAACAAATACATACAAATCACAAAAAGCTTACAGGAATAGGAACAGCATCCAGTGAATTGCTTTAACATTAAGTAGGAATTAAGAAAATATGCTACATAAAAATGTATAAACTCAGTTCGAATGCATTATATTTCCTTTTCTGGACATCTTTTCTTACCAAATAAAACTTTGTATACACAGTTACACATTCATATATAGATAACATCTGCATGCAAACAAACAGCTGTGCAGACATGACAAGTGTTAACAGTACCTAAGCATTGCACAAGCACACTGCCTTATGAAAACTTGTTTAAGACCTGAATCATTAAAACGTCTTAGATTTTTTAAAAAGTCTCTTCACATTTTTCTGTTATTTTCATAGCTAAGTGCTTGAAGCATCTGAGAAATTATTTTGTAAATGAAATATATACTACAGTTTATCTTTCTATATTATGCCTTAATGTATTATTAGCTTTTTGCCTTCTAGCAAATTTACTCTCTGGTAATTTGTTCTTTTTTATGCAAAATGCTGAAATTACTTATCTACAACCATGCACCACATGTTAATATGCATTATCCAGAGAATCAAATAGGTGATAGAGAATCATGAGATGGAGTAAATTAAGAGTGACTTGTTACTGAGAGTTGGATTTTAAGACCATGAAATTTAACAGGCTTTTAGTTCTTGCTGGGAAATATATGCTTTTATTATTTTATAAGTAGAAAGAAAATAGGACAGTTTCAGGAAATGGACAATTAAGATCCAAATAGATTACACAGAAGTGGTGTTTAATGAAATATATAAAGTCATAGAGAAAAGCCAGCCATGAGATTAAATAGAGATTTACCATTTTAAATACTACGCAATATTCAAATTTTTTGGTTTTCTGTTATGTGGAAAGCCAATGGTAAAAAACAAACATCATCTGGAATTTTGTTTTCAGCTCTAATGAACCAGATACTGTAAGTAAAGGACTGAAGCAGCAGTAAAGAATTTTTCAAAGGACATTGGCATATCAGCTTCTGCTGGACTTTTTCCCCAGCTTTTAAGCTCTGGGTTTCCATATAGTCCGCCTTTTAAATAGTAACCAGGTCAACCTTTGCTCCACTTTTTCAGAACAGCCTATGTTAAGTACAAACAGATATAACTTTCTCCAATTCTTTATTAAGTCATTCAGTTTCTCATATCTCCACTTAAATAAATATCCACATTTGCACCTTGTAGAATCAGTCTGTGTCATCAACAAGCAGCTTTGCTTGTTGCATCTGGATTTTAAAAGAAGCTTTTCCTTTTCCTATGTCTTTTGTTTTTCTTTTGTTCATACTATTGAACTACTTGTATTTATCAGTTCCTTGAGCTATTGTTGCTTTTTCGTTGGATTCCTACAACTCTTACAGATGAGATTTTACACCAAGATTTTGTACAGACTTGTAGTATACACAAGAATCTATCCAGCCCCAAACACTTAGAGGATATTTCAGGAATTTCTTAAATCTGAGATAAATAGTGTTGTCTTAGAGTGATTGGTAATATAATCGTATTATAATTTATTTTCATGTAGAAACTACAGTGCCAGTGTGAACACAATACTTGTGGTGAAAGTTGTAATGTGTGTTGTCCTGGCTACCATCAGGCACCATGGAGACCTGGAACTATTTCTGCTGGCAACAAATGTGAAAGTATGTGGTACTAAATGACAGCTCCTTTAAAGTTTACCACTTTACTGATTAGATAAGTAATCCATCCATCACTAAAGCCATGAGTTTGACAAGGGGAATTCTCTTTAATGATGCATAAATATTTCTAATACTCAAAATTTATGAGTTGTAAAATTTAAACCAAGCTTGTAAACCTATAAACTTTTCATTATTTCTTTGGAGCATAAGTGATCAGTCAAGTAAAATTTAGATATTTGTTTAATTTTCATTCTAATCTTTACATAAAATATATAATCCAGTATCTATATATTTTGAGGAACATAATGCATTTATTAAACTGAATATCTCATGTTAGGTATAAATGTATTCTAGAAAATTAAATGTGAATTCATAAATAATCTTATTAGAATAAAATTGGGAATACTAAATAAACACCAGCAGCATAATACTCTTTTTTACTAAAAGATGTATGAATAAAGCTATTTTGATTAGTAAAAGATGGGAGACCAAAATTTTTATTTGTTTGTTTGTTTGTTTATACCACCCATAAGGCAACTCTGTGTGGCTATTAATGATTATGTATTTTAATAGAAGATTAAAGTCTTCCATCAGTTGAGTGTTATGTAAAAGGATAATTTTATGTGTAGAATATAATGTGTTCAGTTTGTTTAGCTGGTTGATTCACTTATTTACACACACACACATTAAAAGAGTATTGGTTTTTTTTAGGATGCAACTGTCACAACAAAACAGAAGATTGTTATTATGATCAGAGTGTAGCTGATGAAAAAAAAAGTATAAACATATTTGGTCAATTCAAAGGAGGTGGAGTATGTATAAATTGTACACAACACACCACTGGAATAAACTGTGATATGTGTAGTGATGGCTACTACAGACCACAAAAAGTAAGAGAATTCTGAAATATTGTATATCATTACTTGTAAACAACGCTAAATGTTCACATCTAGGGGTTTTTTTTTGAGCCTTACTTCTTGTTCATTTAATATGTGATTAAACTTCTTGTTCATTTAATATGTGATTAAAACCATGTGGATTCATACTGAAAGGAAAATGGAAAGGCTTCTAGGAAGTCTTTGCAGCCATGTAAAAACAGTTTGTGAAAATAATATCTTGTGTATATTTTGTGTTATTGTAGCTATTATCTATATATAAAAATTTAACATTTGTCAAGAGGTCATTTACAAATACATATTAGATCAAAAGAAGGGTTTTCTTGGCTTATAGGACCTTGTAGTAGCAACTTCTCAATTTAAGAATCTACCCCATGAAGTCTTTTGCTGTGTTACAGCCTCATCTATGCCAGATTCCCTATATTGTGTCTTTTCCACACAGGGTCAAGTTGTAGGGCCAGGGTTGTATAGATGCTCATGTTTTTAGAAATAAATCTGTGTTCATTTTTGTAACATACAGAGTGTTTCCTGATGCCATAATAGATGGTTTCAATATTACTTCATTTATGCTTGCATTTATCTAGTTTTTGCTTTGCACTCATCCAATGAAAATAATTAATCATCCTTGCTAGTTGAGATGTATGTCTTCATATATATTCCTAAGCAGGAACAAGAATTCATTTTCATTACCAATCAATAAAAATTAAAATATTCCAGGTGTCTCCTTATGACAACAATCCTTGCCGTCCATGTGAATGTGATTTATTTGGGTCCTTTGGCTTTGACTGTGTTAAGGATAATAATCATGCTGACTCCCAAAAAGGTAAGAAACAACCATAAAATTAATATAAAATTAAATATAATTTCTTTGGCTCTTATTAGTACCTATATGAAGAATAAGCAACTTTCTTGTATTTGTTTTATTTTTTTCAAGATATTCAGCCTGGTCAATGTTATTGCAAGGAAGGGTATGCTGGAAAAAAATGTGACCATTGTGCCTTTGGCTACAAAGGTTATCCAAATTGCATACACTGTAATTGTAGCCTCGTTGGCAGCATCAATGATGATCCATGTAATGAACCTTGCCTTTGCAAAGTAAGTACATCTCTGATTTTTACTTTGATTTACTATACAGTGGTACCTTGGTACTCAGCTGCTTTGAAACTCATCAAATTTGGTACTAAATGTATTTTATGTGAAAAATTTGTCCTTGCACTCATCGTTTGTTTGGTACTCAATGTATAAGCTTGAGTTTGTGGGTAATGGCTGTCTTGTGACACTACTTTATTCCTTATGGGAAAAATTTGTTTGCTATTCATCATTTTTGGTACTATCTGCCTCCTGGAACTAATTCATGATGAGTACCACTGTACTAAAATTTTAATAATAATAATAATACACTTTAAAATGGAAATTTGTCTGTTTATTTATTTTGGGAAATTTCTCTCTTAATAGCAATCTTATATTTAACAATTGAGTGGAGTTTAAGCAAAAATCTCCTAGATCTGGGTTTAAACTAAGATTCATGATACAGGTATATCATACATTTTATCTTGGCAAAATTATGTATCAGATTTGGTGAGTAAATCTTGGCTTGGAAAGAGCAATTCCAAATTAAGATAACATTAGTTTTGTGAATTCATTAGTTTTTTATTAACCATTCACATTTACCCACACATTATTTACTGAGCAGCAAAACTCTACTATCTATAATGAAGTTGATGTTCTAATATGATTTTATAAGCTTCAAGAAACTTCATTTACCTAGCATTAGGCTCAATATTTAGCTTGTAAGTGCAAAATAAGAAACTGAATGAAATTTGAACCAAAAAAGATAATGGCAAAAGTTGACTTTTTTTTGTGACCATGAAGTAGATTGACTTTTTTAAACTGATAATTATCAATTATGTGGAGCCTGTGGCCTCAGTATTCGTAACCGGTATGATGATTGGGGTCTTTGCTTGTCATGTGACATTCTTTGTCTAAAATACAAAGTATTTATGGACACATAATATATAAGGGGTGAAAAGTTTTTACTCAATACTTTATTTCAGAAGAAAAGTCCTAGAAAATGTTAAGGTAAAATTGCTAACTATATTTTATTGTATGCTGGTTCTGATTATGTTCATAGGAAAATGTAGAAGGAGAAAATTGTGACCGTTGCAAATCTGGATTCTATAATCTCCAAGAAAGAAACCCACAGGGTTGCACTGAATGCTTCTGTTTTGGTGTTTCTGATGTGTGTGAAAGTCTTCCCTGGCCCACAACTAAGGTATAATATGACTAATTTCCCACAATTAGTATCTCATTTGTTTTCCTCAAGCATAAACACCCTTCTTGTGTTAATCTTGCTTGGCAGGCATTCCTTCTCAGACTGATTTCCGTAAATGCTTTTACTCTGTTAATTATTTCACTCAATAAAAACTTAGGTGTAAAAATGCTGCAATTTAGATTCTAAACTAAAAAGCCAAATAATAACTAAGAAATGGAATACGATAAACATAAAGGATTGGATCCCAAATGAGAAAAACATAATTCACATTTTAATTTTATATGTGTTTAAATTATAGAAAGCAGCAAATTATCTAAAGATATATTATAATATTTGAAAATACTGTTCAGTTACAGGTTTGTATACAATTTCCCTATTGAAAACCAAGCACTAATAGTTGAAGTAAAAGACATGCTTGAATTTTAAGTATTAGTAATTTAAAATGTTTAGTTTTGCAAGTGAGTATTTATTTATTTATTTATTTATTTATTTATTATTCATATTTGTATACCGCCCTATCTCCCGAAGGACTCAGAGCGGTTCACAGGCAGCTAAAAAACATATATATACAAATTAAGAAAACCATTAAGAAACTTATTCAAAAGCCAAATTAATTAAAAATAGTATAAATATTAAAACCAATTAAAACCCCTATAAAATTTAAAAAACTAGTCCAGTCCCGCGCAGATAAATAGGTGTGTTTTAAGCTCGCGACGGAAGGTTCGGAGGTCTGGAAGTTGACGGAGTCCTGGGGGAGTTCGTTCCAGAGGGTGGGAGCCCCCACAGAGAAGGCCCTTCCCCTGGGCGTCGCCAGACGACACTGCCTAGCTGACGGCACCCTGAGGAGTCCCTCTCTGTGAGAGCGCACGGGCCGGTGAGAGGTATTCGGTAGCAGTAGACGGTCCCGCAAGAGTATTGCAAGAATATTAGTTTAAAAACTGTTAAGAGTGTTTTCCAGTAGGGGATTGTTTGTATACCAGCATTGCATGTAATGAAGATAGCCAGGAAAACAGGAAAGTATGGGAAAGCCTGGAAAGCCACTCTCTAATGATAAGAAACATTCTACCATCCTGCCTAGGAGATATGACTGAGTGGTGCCACACTCAAATCCTGGCTGGACATATTTCTTTTTTGTACAGGTATAATTGGTAACTTACATATGCTGCTACTTTCATATATTACTATGAATTGATTTAAATGTATAAACCTGTAAAAGTATGAGGCATCTTCTGGAAGATGTGTCCAAACCTACCTAGATTAACTCCAGTACAGGCAGTGGTAGGATTCAACTAGTTCGTTCCACTTCGGCAGAACCGGTTGTTAACTTTCTGAGCAGTTTGGTGAACTGCCTGTTGGAAGAAATCATTAGGGCAAAGAACTGGTTGTTAAATTATTTGAATCCCACCACTCAGTACAGGGCTGTCAAACTGGCAGCCCACAGGCCAGATGCGTCATGTGAAGGCCACGCCCACCCCAGCTCCACAAATGGGCAAAATGTCATGAAACATCACACAATGGCAATGTGACGTGGTGAGTTTGACACATGTGCTCCAGGGGTGGTATTTGTTACTGGTTCGCAAATGTGAGCATGCACGTGCTTCACCTCCGCATGTGCAGGGCCTTCCGCGCATGCGCACAGAGTAAAAAATGTGGATAAATGGGACATGGGGAGTGCCCCCCACAGCCTCCGCTACTGGTTTTCCCAAACTAGATAGAATCGGCTGAATACCACCACTGACGTGCTCTAGTACATCTGATGGACAGCTTCTTCAGTTTGCTAGCAGGCCCAGTAGAGGAGCATTATCTGTGCATGGCATACTACATATGACTTGGGAAAGCCACTCACCGTATATACTCGAGTATAAGCCGAGTTTTTCAGCACGTTTTTTGTGCTGAAAAACGTCCCCTCGGCTTATACTCGAGTATATACGGCTTATACTCGAGTTTTTTTTTTTCTTCTTTTTTTCACATTATACCGGATGGTGCAAACTTGGCGGGCTTTTGCATTAGCGCGGGGAAGCCCTGCCGGTGCAGTGAGAGGGCGGGGCGGGGGAGCCGCCAGCCTTCTCGGCTGAGGGAGGGAGGCTTTCCCTGACCGGTAGCTGCCTCATTTCCCTCCCTCGGCTTATACTCGAGTCCCCAGTTTACCCCAGTTTTTTGGGGTAAAATTGGGGACCTCGCCTTATACTCGGATCGGCTTATATTCGAGTATATACGGTAAACTCTTTGTACTGCACTTATAAACAGCTATTCTGAAATCACATTTCTATATAAAGCATTTTAATGCTTTCATTGGGAAAAACTACAGTATATTCTGTGATTTCTATTTTGCTTGGATTACTCTGCCATAACACAATATCATATTGTGGGCCAAATAAAAATAGAGTTTTGCTAAAGCAAAACACACACAATCACATACTTTTTCTCTGTTTCTTGATTACTTAAATGCTTGACCATGTTTCCTGTTTTATTAAGGTGTCTTCTATGACTGGGTGGGAGATGACAACTCTGTATTCTTCAAAAACTATGCAACCTCAAAAAGATCAGTTTGATAAATCTCATCAAATAAGTATTAACGACACTGAGGTTGCAAAAGTACTAAACCCTCCTTATTACTGGTCTGCACCTAAATCATACCTTGGAAATAAGGTAAGTAATCTGGAGGAAATGTGTTTTTTTCAGTGTTCTGTGTACGTATAAAGTTTTCTGCATTGCATGTTCACTTTATTATGTATATAATGTAATGTTTAAAAATGCATAGGACATCTTTTCATAGGAATCCTATCATATTAGGATCATTAAAGTTATATCTGGAATATATGTCACCTCTGCCTCCCCCCCCAAAAATATTGGTGTTGGAATTAAAATGCAAACATTGTGTGTAAAAAGAATGTGCATTTAAATATAGTAGCTGTTTTTCCATGTCTATGATTTACTCATTGTATAGGAAAGATTTGATTTAAGAAATATTCAGAGAACTGTTGCAAGATACAATTTAGATGCTAAACAATAATTATATTTAGGCAGCACAGTTGTTCCAAAAACTAAGAATCAGTTTTGAAAATTTACGATTTTATGTAATAGAAAGATAGTGAAACTAAAAAGAAGTTTGGAATTTTAAAAAATCAGTAAATGTAAAACTGTCAAGTTAAACATAGATGTTAGAATGTGATGGTAAATATAGAAAATAAGATTTTTCTTAGGATTTATTTGTTTTATGTGTAATTTAGCATTTTAACAGATAATTTAATAAAAAATCTTAAAAAGGTGAAGACTATGTCATTTGATGCAAAATTTATATTTCATCTTCATATTGCCAAATGAAAAAGAAGCTAAAAAGTAACACTTGATTTCTTGCCTTTTATGCTTTCAGCTCACTGCCTTTGGTGGCTATTTAAAGTATACCATGTCATACGATATTCCCATGGACAGTACAGATAGTGACTTGGTATCTAGTGTCGACGTTATTATCCAGGTAATCATATTAAATGGGCAAGGATATGAAGTATGAAAGCATAAAGTATTCTGAATATTTTTGAGGGAGAAAGTTCCTGACTTGGTACAGGTAGTTCTCAACTTACGACCACAATTGAGCCCAAAATTTATGTTGTTAAGTGAGACATTAGTTGTCAGTTTTGCACCATTTTACAACTTTAAGTGAAGCACCGCAGTAGATAAGTTAGTAACTTGGTTGTTAAGTGAATCTGGTTTCCCACTGACTTTGCTTGTCAGAAGGTCACAAAAAGTGATCACATGACCTTGGGACAAAGCAGCGGTCTTAAATATGGACCAGTTGCCAAGCATCTGAATTTTGATCACATAATCATGGGGGTGCTACAAAAGTTGTAAGTGTGAAAAACGGTCATAAATCACTTTTTCCTGTGGTGTTGTAGCTTTGAATGGTCACTAAATGAACTATTGTACGTTGAAGACTACCTATAGTTCCTTCTTCTGGTAGCAGCTCTTGTTTCTTCAGCAGTGCTTGCTAGAGTGTCTTCTGAATTTCTGCAGATGGTACTTTAATGTGGTGATATTTATGTACTCTGTCAGTGCATCTGATTTAAAGTCAAGAGTTGTTTTCTCAGTCATGGTGTCTTCCAGTTGTATTGAGACCTGGTTTGGATGGGAAAGTAAAGAATGTTGAGTGGGTTTTATGGCTAAGTGGGTTTTTGTTTCCATGAAAATGTGTTTAAATTCATGATCTAGGCATTTCTTAATATTACTTTACACATGGAAAATATTATAAGATTAGAAAAGAAATTAATGGTGTGCGAAAGGTTTTGACTTTGGATTGTTCAGAATACACCCTATTTGAGCTTAGAAAGTGGAAGGTTTTGCACTTAAAATATACTTTTTTTTTTCAAATCTTGATATACTTCCAGTATAATTGACATATAGATAAAGATATATGACATTTGAAACTGATGTTTTCCATTAAGAACAGTTCGGATTCAAAACTTATTACATACTGTTAAAAGAAATGTAAAGTTTAGAAAAGATAGAGTGGGTTTTGTGGAAAAGAGCAATCTTGGGAACCTTGTATGGTTTCCATTAAGTTTAAGTTTAAACAATTTCCAATTATACTTTAGAAATGTATAAAATAACAGTACCTGTCATTTCAGGGCAATGGACATATTCTGTCTACAAGATCTGAAGGGCTATCTTTACAACCATATGAGGAATATTCCAGTACAGTGCATCTTATCTCTGAAAACTTCATTGATTTTAATACAAAGAAGTCAATAGATCGAGACACTCTGATGACAGTTTTAGTTAATGTGACCCGTATTCTACTTAGGGCCAGTTACAACACTGCAGAAAAATCTGTATATAGGTAACTTAAAGATCTGTTTTATTCATTCATTCATTCATTCATTCATTCATTTATCCCATGCCAAAAGAATCACAAAAGAATCTCAAAAGCATTTAATGTGTTCTTTTATTAAAAGATTCAAAAGCTTGGGCAAAAAGCTAATTTTCCATGGGATAATATCAGGTTCCCATTTTTTTTTAGTTAAATAGGATTACCGTATTTTTTGGAGTATAAGACGCACCGGAGTATAAGACGCACCTTAGTTTTTGGGGAGGAAAATAAGAAAAAAGCTGATTGGCCTCCCGGAATACCACCAATCAGCTGTTCCCAGAGGTGAATTTTAGTAACAGGTTCCTTGGTTGTGAGCTCTGTGTCTTGTTTTTTTTTGTTTTTTTGCTTTTTTTTCTGCCTGTGAAACTCTGTTTCAGAAAAAACTTTTTCTGCCTCTGAAAGCCTCTGAAACAGAACTTCAGAAAAAAAGCCTCTTAAGCTCTGTTTGGTAGCTTTTTTTCTGAAGCTCTGTTTGGGAGCTTCTTTTCTGAAACTCTGTTTGGGGCTTCTTTTCTGAAGCTACGTTTGGGCCTTTTTTTCTGAAGCACCGTTTCTGATGCTTTTTTCAGCCTCTGAAACCTCCGTTTGAAAAAGCTGGGTGGGGCTAAATTCTGAGTATAAGACGCACCCAGATTTTCACCCTCTTTTTTGGGGGAAAAGGTGTGTCTTATACTCTGAAAAATACGGTAAGTGGTAGGGAATGTAAAAGAATAACAGACAAATAATTTGACCTGAAATTGCAGCTTCTTCTATTATTCATTACCCATATTTGCCAAGATCCTGGCTATATTACAAATGTTATAAAGCTCATACTGATTACAATTGGATTTTATTTAGATCTACTGAATGTATAATAGATTGTGAAATGTATTTTATGTGGAATTATGCATTCAGAACGAGAAAGAATACAAAACCTTAGTTGTGCATTTGTGTATTTTTGAGGATATGCATTATTTTATACAATGGGAAAAAACCCAATACATTGTTTAGATTGTTGATTTCACATTTTTATGTTATTACAGGTTGGACTCTGTGACTTTGGATACAGCAAACGCTAATCTCATAGATCTGTCTTCAGCTGTACATGTAGAATATTGTGAATGTCCACAGGGTTACTCCGGAATATCTTGTGAAGTAATTTCAATATTTTATTTATTTATTTATTTGTTATGTAATAGTATTTTCTCATTTTAAAAATGAATTTTCCAAAGGGATCACATGATCAATTTTCTTATCAGTGAACCCATATATACAACCAAAAAAACATCACCTTGTAACCAAGTAGTAAGAAGTAAAAATCATCAAGCACAGTCAGTAACCACTGATCAGCAAAACAACCTTTCCAAGAAATGTGTTTAAAAGGCCATATTTAATAAATATGATCAGAATTAAATAGATTAGAGAATAAAATGTTACTTGCCAGCACTGCCAAAATGGTACAATATGTGCAGTCATTACTTCTTTCAGAAAATTCCAAAATTGTGAGGCATCTACCATAATGATGTCCTCCTCCTCAGTGAATAAGACTTCCAAAGATTGATTAATTGATTGATTGATTGATTTCCTTTATTATTTTTATATATGACTCAAGGTAGCAATTTTTCCCAAAACAATGCTCCTGTGAAGTGGGTTGGGCTGAGAAGAAATGGCTGACCCAAAGTCACCCAGTCAGCTTTAATGCCTAAATTGGGATTAGATCTGACAGTTTCCTGGTTTTCAGGGCAGCATCTTAACTACTGTACCAAACTGGCTTTTAGGATAATTCTAATAACTAACTCTAAGATAGCCACTTAGCATGTATATTAGAGCAGTGCAGTGTGATCCAAAGGGAAAAATATGACTTCTAAAGCATTTCATGGGCACCAATGTGCATACCAAGTCATCCCTTTCCCTTCAAATTTGGTTTTGTGTCACATCCCTAAACTATATAAACTTGTTAAAAGTTTACATCAATTACAGTCTACATATAAACTGCCTTTTGACCTGCTGTTTTGAAAATTGCAGTGTCAAAATACCATTTCCTATTCTGTCTGTCTAAAACAACTTCACATATTTTCCACTTTGTGAATAACATAACCTCTCTCTTACATTTTTAAGGAACCTGGTGAGAGTGCATTTTCCTATAGCTATATCTAAAATTAAAATCATAAAAAAGAAATAAAATCATTTTCCTTTCTCTTGAAAAAATTGTTATTATTAATTTATTATTTATTAATAAAATTCATAAGGATATTAATATCTTTAGAAAATATTTCTTTTGTATCCTGTATTTTAAGAAAAAATTCAGATAGTTTAGCTCACTTTTGAAATTGTTGTCAGGCATAGAGTGAGATCTGCAATCAGCTTTTGTTAAATTTCCTGAAATAGCATTATAGATCCAAAATCGTAAAGTCTTATTTATAGTAACATTGTTTGATTTGATTCAGTGGCTTTTCAAAATATCGCTATACTCAGGGGTAGTCAATCTTTTTAAACCTACCGCCCACTTTTGTATCTCTGTTAGTAGTAAAATTTTCTAACCGCCCACTGGTTCCACAGTAATGCACTGTGTTTCATCATCTACGCATGCCTCTCGCGCATCGTGGATTGGGTTTGAGGGGGTGTTGGCTACCAGCTCTGCTTGTCTGTTACAGCTGAGTGGTGTGGGGGGAGATGCGTGAGCTATTCTGGGATGAGGCTCTTTTGTTTGCGGTCGCACTATATCGCCATTTAGTTTCACTTACGTAACGTGAACTAAACTTATGCGCGGGTGATACAAATAGTATATTTTCAGAAATTTAAATTGTCACGGGCAATTTTATGAAAACCTAATGAAAATATTTTTAAATAATGCTATGAAATTTTTTTTAAAAGTCAATTAAATTAAAAAAAAGGAAAGTGCTTCAGTATTGGACAAAACCCCTACTGCCAACCATGAAAGCTGGAACGCCCACTAGTGGACGGTAGGGACCAGATTAACTACCACTGGCTATACTGAATCCATGAAGGCAGATTTATGAAAATTAATACATGCTGGCAGTAATTTCTTTTTTTGTACTTTTTGTAGTCCTGTGTTCCTGGGTACTATCGAGTAGATGCAATACTTTTTGGAGGGATTTGCCTACCATGTGATTGCAATGGTCATGCAACGGAATGTGATAATCATGGTGTTTGTATTGTAAGTTTGTGTCCTGCTTCTAAATCAAACCATTCTTGGTTTGTAAAATGTTGAATTTTTAAACATGTATCAAACAGGAGGGATTCACATTTTCCTAACTATTTCTGCTACCTTTAAAGCCTACTTTTTGTGTACATTAAAGTACCTCCAAAGTCTGTTTTTAGTTATAACTAATGTAAAACATATTTTATAAGGAAATCCATGCAAGCTACAGCTTTTTTCCATTCAAGTCAATGGCCAAATTCCTATAGATCTGGATGGAAAAATACTGGAGCATATTATTTAATTATATCATTTTTTTTTGTATGGCCAACCATCTCATCAAAGTAATTCTGGGTGGCTCCTAACTGGTAATTAAGTTATTTTTAAAAAAAAATCTATTGTGAACATTATTTCAAGATAATATTTTCTAATGCATTATTTCTTTAAGGACGGAGTAAAAGTACCTGAATGAATTGTATGATTGCCAAATTAAAATACATTTAATTTGCTTTCATTTCCCATCAAAGTAACGCAGCCAATTTATGAAATAAAATGTGCGTATCAGTTCTAGTAAAGGGCGCATGCATAAGTTGTTTGCTGTGAGTTTACAAAAGCTTATTGCCACTGGCATCTCTGTTTCTTTGTGTTTGTTCTTTGAATACTAAATCTGCATGCTTTTTCATACTGAGCTCCCCCTGGGAATAAAATTCCATCCAAATTAAGTATCAAAAGGCTTCTTGTGTGTTTATAGGCTTGTGAGCATAATACCACAGGGAAATCTTGTGAGCAGTGTTTGCCAGGATTCTACGGAATGCCTTCGAGGGGAACCACAGAGGATTGCCAGCCATGTGCCTGTCCACTGAGAAGTGCTACTAACAAGTAAACTGCTTATTGGAAATGATATATGAAAACTCCAGCAATTTCAGACAGGCGGGGCCACTAAGGGACAAGGGAGCAGAGGGAGGAGAATCAGAATGGGAAGGGCGAAAGTCAAGGCAAAAATTCCACTTCATTCTTCTGAAACAATCACTCTTGGAGAAGTTTTGTTTTTCTCAGATTTTTTTTAAAGTTAAAATGTAGCCCTTCTTGAAAAGTAGTGTTGTGTGCTGCTCAAATTGATAAAAAAAATCTGCTAGCATTTTGTTATTTATATGAAATAATAGTCATTTAAGCTGAGTCTTGCCAAGTGATTGGTAGCAGTCCAGTAAATTGTTTCAGACATTCTGGAAGGGTTTATCTTTTAAGGGATTTTACAAGTTTTTCTCTCCTGAATACTGAATCTTTCAGATACTATAAAGTTGTTTATGCAGATAGACATGCATGTAACTAAGAATGAAATTGTGTATATACTTACACAGGTGTAACACAATTTGAAATAATAATGAGTGTGGCTTGATTTTGAATAGGCATATTCAGGATTGCACACTGATTGTATTTTTCTGTGTTGACTAATTACTACATTGTTCAGTCATGAATTGTGCATGTATTTGATGTATTAACTTTATATAATCTATATCATAATTCTTAAGTTGTTTGTTTTTAGTTTCAGTCCTACTTGTCATTTGGATAACAGAGGTGAAATTGTCTGTGATAAATGTGCTCCAGGTTATGCAGGAGTCAGATGTGAAAGGTATGGAGTAGCAGAAATTGTTGTTAGTCAAATATAACTAAACATAAATACAGCTTTATTTCTATTCTATTTTAAAAATCATTTTTGAAATGTATTTTAATTGTAACAGCGATAGAGAAATGCATTTGGAAGATGACAATGTTTGTCTTTATTGAGGTCATATTAGTTCTTGTGAACTCTTCATTATTCATATTCATAATAAATTTGATTAATAAATATTCAAAAAGAGCCAATACTTTTGGGAGAAGCCCTGAAGTCCTGCTAACAAGTACAGATAGTCCTTGACTTACAACAGGTGATTTAGTGACACTTTGAAGTTATAATAGCCTGAAAAAGTGACTTTTGCTATTTTTCACGTTTATGACCCTTGTGGTATCCCCATGGTCATGTGATTTATAGTTGGATGCTTGACAACTGGTTCATATTTATGATGTTTGCAGCATCCTGGGGTCATGTGATTATTTTTTGAACTTCTGACAAACAAAGTCAATGGGAAGCCACATTTACTTAACAATCATGTTACTAATTTAACAGCTGTGGTGATTCACTTAACAAATGTGACCAGGAAAGTCATAAAATATCACTTAGCAAATTTCTTACTTAGCAACATGAATTTTGGGCTCAATTGTGGTTGTAAGTTGAGGACTACCTGTAAACATATTTGGAATTTGTACAATAGGGTTTATTCCTTCATGATCCAATAAGCCTAGCTACCTGATATGGCAGATCACCTTATACTACATCAAAAGCAAGTGACCATGAAGATATACATTATTTGATATACAAAATGTGTTGCAAATTTGATCCCAAACTAACTCCTTTCAAATCTAGCTAAACTTTTCAATACATTTGCTAAATAGTCTCAGCATTAACTAGCGTATTTAGCTATCAAAATATGATGTTTTGCTTTAACATCTATTACATTGGTGTTGTTGGCAGTAAGATTTTTTTTGTTTGAAATGAATGGTTGATTTATGTGAGAAAGTCATTTTGTTCATAGTAGAAGAATAATTAAAGGGAAAATAAAAGACAATTGCCATGAACTGGACCAGTCCTTGCTGGAGTGATATCCGTAGCTATTTAAACGCAAACTAAAAAAGAGAAATAAAATAAAAAGAAAAAATAGAAAGTGCAGAAAAAAAATGGAAAGAAAAAAATGTGAAGAAGGAAAACCTAAGAATATAGTAAAGAAATATATAAAGAAAGGACTTCTTCCTTCATCATATGTATAAACATTTTAATAACTTATACAACAGAAGATTTCTTCTTTACCTATGTCTTCCTTTATCCATAAACAAGACCTTAATAACTTGTTCAGTTCTGATCAATGAAAGTGCATTAAAATCAGAGATAACAACATACCTATTTTAACCTTGATAAAATAAATCAGCTTCATTTCTTTCCTTTTGCTTTCAACAAACTTGATCTTTAGTTCCTTCAAAGGATGTCCTAGAACTTCGTTTCTTTCATTTTTTTTCTTTGTTCCTTCTCCCAAAATTCTTCAAAGCTTTCTTTTGTAAGTCCAATTAAATAGTAAAGTTATCCAGGTCACTCTGTAGCTTTGTTATTTATATATCCCTTTTAATTATTAAGACATCAGCTGGTTTCATTGGTATCTGCAGCATAGCACCTTTTACATATAAGTCTTATAGCCTGTCATTCTTAAATGGATTTTCAATCATTTTTAGTCTTGTCTTTTAAACAGAGTCTATCTATAGAGGCAGACTCTTAAAATTAACTTCTGGATTCATTGTTCAAAAATTTCCCTCAATGTATTAAAATATATATATATATATATTTATATATATATATATATATATATATATATATATATATATATATATATATATATATATATATATATATATATATATTAAAATAAATTGAGGGAAATATTAAATATTTTAAATATTAAAATATTTTTCTTCATTCTATCTCAGTAAATAAAGTTCTTCTCCTTTAATCTGTAGTTCTTCTGGTCTGATCTAATGTACAATCTTTAAAGTCTGATTTTTTTAAAAAAGAAAATTCAAAACAGCAGCATTTTGCCATGGGAAGGATTCTTATAATTTATTCCAAGTTTTTATTGAAACCTATTTCCTAAAGATGGATATTAGTTCATTTGTAACTTTCTAAAATTTAAATTCTAATCCCCTGTTTATTTCAAAATATTTTTAGTCCTTAAATTTGTGTTTAAAACCTCTTTGCTAAGGATTGAAAGAAACTCATCTAGAGCTATCAAACTTGATTATTGATCCAAAGGTTACTGTACAATACAGGAATTACAGAAAGTTAAGAAGCAATTTCTGAAAGTGATTAGAAAAAGAAGCATGGAAACCCAGTGTCCTTTTGAAAGTGCCAACCGTCATTTGAGCAAAAAGATTTCTATTCCCTCATCCCCCTGATCCACCAGAGACCACTATCTTGTGGTCTCCTTATCAGGAACAACTGTATGGAGCATCTGTGGGTGATCTCAAATCCATAACAGGCATGGAGAGGAATTATGACGTTGGTCTATTGTCAGCTCTTTATTCTGTCGCAGTTATGGACTTTTAACAGAGCTGTCTGCAGTTTGCCATTTCTTCCCTGTAAGAGTTGTTGTTACTGTATGGATCCATCTTTTGCAGTTTTTATAACTTTGTTAAGCATGGTATCTTTCTGTAATGATTTTTCTTTTTGCACAATAGGTCCAAATTAAGAAAATAAATAGGAAATATGATTGTAGTCTTACCATCTAAACAGACTCACTGAATCAGTACAATGAGTGGCATAATAAACAAACCATCAAACAAACTTCTACTCTGATACAATTGTCCTATCTTATATGCAGATGTGCAAATGGATATTATGGCAATCCTTTAGTGCCAGGAAAACCATGTATTCCTTGTGACTGCAATGGCAATGTAAACCCATTGGAAGATGGCCACTGTCATTCAGTGACAGGGGAGTGTTTGAAGTGCATTGGAAATACTGTGGGACGTCACT